>NC_051154.1:299806503-299884349 GCF_013339745.2 Dermacentor silvarum
TGTTGCATCTTCGAAGCAAAGCGAGGCAATCCGGAACAGGGGGTTCACACTCCTTCCACGAAGTCGGTCACTTAGCTTCTTGGCCTCCGATGGTCATCTTGGCTTCGGTCGGGAGAATGGCCTTCGCGCTTATCCCCGCTTGTAACGAAGGGTGGCGGTTGTGGTCGTTTGCTTCTAAGTGAGCTGCTTTGTCCTCGCGTCACTGCCGGTGTCGGGCACTGTCGCCGTCTGGGCGACGCTGATGCAAGGGCCTGCCTCGATAGGAAACAATCAAAGAATGCGCCCGGCCGATTCGGGACGCAACTGCATAAAATGGCGAGTTCTCTTGGTCCCCTGCATGACGTAAACGACAGATAAAAGAAATCATGGATGCATGCTGAGAAAACCGTAGGGGTGTCCTTTGTAGCTTCGTGCTACAGTGGGATGGATGACATTTTTCTTTTCAGGAACCTTCCTCCACGTTGTGTACTTCCGCATAACTGATTTGCCATTTCGCAAAGCCCTGAAAG
This sequence comes from Dermacentor silvarum, assembly GCF_013339745.2. Taxonomy (NCBI): domain Eukaryota; kingdom Metazoa; phylum Arthropoda; class Arachnida; order Ixodida; family Ixodidae; genus Dermacentor; species Dermacentor silvarum. The sequence goes on from NC_051154.1 coordinate 299,807,013, forward strand.
ACCTAATTGCCTCCATTACAAATTTATACAAATCTGATCTCTAAAAGCATTAGTAATAGCGTTTTATTTCGCCATGCACGCTTAGAAGCGAGATTGTTGGCAGTAAATATATAGTATACATACGCATCCATGTTCGCGTATGCTGTTGTGGCACTACAAGACCCGTCTCTTCTTGTACAATATGGTCTGTAAACCTTCAGTAGTTAACTATTCCTTTAGCAGAACTTCTTCCTAGAAAAACCCTCTTTCCTAGAAGTGTAAAGATAAGGCTCCCCTTCGCTCGTTCTAAAGGCATTGAAATGATCATAGGTATTCTGAAGTATATTCGATTAACTGTGCAGAACAGAACATTACAGCTTCAGACAAGCTCAAACCCTCAAGCAGTAGTCCATGTTCACTGCAATACAGCTCGTTCATCAGCTGTAACGATTGCTAAATTTCCTGTGTCGTTTAGAGATAACACACGCAGTTGTCGCGATTAACTCTTTTCGTGGTCCTGTCAAACACAATCGCATCTTTCCTCGTCTGCTACAGGGTTGGCCCCGTCCAGAGTAGCCGGCAGTACGGCGTTGTACGCACGGAACGGCGCACAATAGCCCCATTTACATGAATGCGACTGTGGCGCATCGCATTTCCAAGCGCATTTGGGAAAGGCGATGCGACGCCGTTTACATGTAGCGACGGTGTCGTTAGAGGCCCCCCTCGGCTCTCGCTTGCTTCTCGGTAGCGTCTTCCAGTAGCGCACCCAGGGTTCTCTGCCAGGGGGGGGGGGGGGGGGGGGGGGGGGCTGCCAGTGTTACAATACCGTCTCAACAGCACTAATTTCGATTTCTTCACGGGATATTGTAAAAAAATGCGCTTTTGCGAGTGTGCAGACGATTGCGCGTCTTACATCTTAGTTGCAGCACTCAAATGCATATGGAAAGAAAAGGGGTTAAACCAAAGGGGGGTTACGTCGGCCTCAGGGGGGGGGGGGGGGCTTACAACCCCCGACCCCCCCCCCCCCCCGTCGGTGCGCCACTGGTGTCTTCGCGGTTGTCATCAAAGGTATTGTTAGGCGCCCCCGCCTCCGTTCTCCCCTCTCAGTAGCGTCGCCTCTCAGTAGCTTCACGGTTGTCATCGGTCATGTTAGGCGTAGTAGTAGTATGTGGTTATTGGGGGAAAATGAAGATATAAGTGCAGTGCCGTAACTGTCTCTCTCTAGGAGGACACCTCAACAGCACTGCACGGGGGAAGGGGAGGAGGGGTATGAAAGAGATGATAGAGACAAGGGATGAGGTAGGAAGGCGACGGCCGGCAGCAGGAGAGAGAGAGAGAAAAAAAAAGGCATGTGATGAAGAGGCGGATGCAGGGCTTAGAGCCGCGCTCTGAGATTTGTGGCACTGCAAAAGTCTAACAGTGCCGAAAGGACCCGTTTGACCAGGGAGCTGTGGGCATCCGGGAAAAGCAGGTCCTTGAGCGAGTTGGCCGGGAGACCGTATCGGTGATAGGAGTCCGTGAGCACCGCTCTCTCAACACCGAAAGCAGGGCAGTGTAGAAGGAGATGCTCCAGCGTTTCCATGTCGGCACAGTTGGCACACACCCCACTGCCGATTCCCCTGAGTCTATGAGTTCGCGCAGCAGCTCGGTGGCACCCGATGCGCAAACGAAGGAGAAGGGAGCGGTCCGCGCGAGACAGGCCGGTGCGCGGGAGGAGACAGAGGGGGGGGCTTACCTGAAGCCACGCGCGCGTCGGGGTGTTGCGCGGAGAGGCTGCGCAGTATCGTCGTCCTGGCCGAGTCGAAGCTCGTGACCAGAGGGGAGAGGGGGAAGCGCTCAGCGTGTGCCTCCTTGGCGAGAGCGTCGGCGTGCTCGTTGCCCTCTAGTCCGATGTGAGCCGGAACCCACTGCAGGATCAGGTCGCAGCCTCAGTGGTCGAAGTGGTGGAGTTTAGCGCTGACTCGTTGAACCAGCGGCCCTCCGACGAAGTCCCTCGCCAGCAAGGAAAGAGCCGCACGAGAGTCGCTGAGTATAGCCGCCGCCACAACGTCAGGCTGCTGCAGGAGCAGGTCGGCTGCGAGGTCGATCGCAGCGAGCTCGGCCACCGTTGACGACACGGCAAAGCGAAGGCGACACTGCCGCGTTTCGCCGATGTCCGGTGCCGTGCAGGCTGCAGCGCCGGGTCCGTTCCTTGCCACCGAGCCATCGGTGAATACGAGCAGGCGGCCGCCCAGCTGTTCGTGCATTAGCGCGGCTGTCTCCTGCCGCATGGCGCAAACAGCCGTCTGGCGCTTGGATGAGACACCAGGCACTTTGATGTTGACTTTGAGAAGGCTGGAGGCGTGCGGCAGTTGCGGCAGAGCGACGAGCTGCGTGTACGAGTCGATGAGCAGGGTATACTCGGAGGCCCGCCTGCCCATGCCCGAATTATGCAACGAGTGGAGGCGGCACACAAGGCGCTGTCCCGGCAGCGAGCGCTGCAAGCGTTCAATGTGATGCAGCGCTTGCTTTTTCGCCCGCAATGACGGCGGCCAGTTGCCAGCTTCAGCGAGAGTCCCTCCCACCTGCGAGGAGCGAGGCAGACCATACAGCATGCGAACGACATTGCGATGCTCCGTGTCTATGGCACTCCAGTTGGCAGCTCTGGCGTTTGTCAGGGGCAGGGCGTAGAGTGCACGTCATGTCGCCACCGAGTTGTACACTCGAAGCGCAAGATGCGGCGTACAACTCCGTCCTCGCGCGAGAAGAGAGCGCGCCGCGCTTGCCACTTTGCGGGACTCCCTGCAGAGATGAGAGACTGCCGCGTTGAAGTTGAGGCGGCAGTCGATCTGCAGCCCCAGGTAGCGGACGCTCTTGCGCCACGGGAGAGGGCGGCCCCTCAGGGTTAGCGGCGGGACTTCGAAGCGCGCGCGCGCGGCTCGGGGGTGCACCATCAGCGCCTCTGTTTTCGCAGTAGACAGCTGTAGCCCGATGCTGGCGAAGTACTCGTCCACTGCGTCAACTGCCGTCTGGATCGATGCCCGCACAAGGTAGCCGACTTCCGTGGGACCGCACGCAAAGATAGCGATGTCGTCCGCGTAGATGGCCGAACGGACCTCGTGCGACGTTGTCCTCGGGATGAAATCGGGGAGCCGCGAAAGGGCCAAATTGAATAAAAAGGGGCTCAAAACACTGCCCTGCGGGACACCCGAAAACACGCCGCGAGGATCACTCAACGCCCCGCCGACCCTCACCCGGAGCGTGCGGTCAGTCAGGAAAGCACGGATGTACTGCAGGAGGCGGCCGGTGACACCCAGCTCGTGGAGGCACCCGATGATGGTGGCATGGGGGAGACCGTCGAAGGCGCTCTGCACGTCGAGCAGGATGAGATAGCAGCCGGCCTCGTGGCGGCTCAACGACTCCTCGAGCGTGGCCACGACCTCAGAGAGCGAGTCAGCTGTTGATCGCAGCCGTCAGAAGCCACTCTGCTCGGAAGCGAAGGTGTCGAGGGCCGTGGCAATCCATTCAAGGCGGCGCAGTGCCATGGCTTCCAACGTTTTGCCGGCGACCGACGTCAGCGAGACGGGGCGGTACGAGCCAATGCACCCGGCAGGCTTCCCGCTTTTGAGCAGAGGGACGACGACGGCCTCTCTCCACGTAGCAGGCACGCAGCCGGTGCGCCAGACGTGGTTGAACTCCTGCAGGAGTGAAGGTAGCTGTGCCGCATCGATGTTCCGAAGGGTCTGGAACGTCAGCCCGTCGGCACCCGGTGCAGAACGCCGCCTCCGAGTGTCCAGCACCATCCGTAGTTCACTCAGCGTGAAGTCTGCCGTGCACAAAGCCTCAATTTTTTTCCACGATGGCGCGCGTGGGGAAATAGCGGAAGGGCGCCAAGAGTTCTGCTTTGTTGTGCCGCGGCAGCTCGATAGCGGCGGCGGCGGGGCGCTCTGTGGGGGGCGGTGGTGCGAAAGCAGTGGCGAACTCGTTGGCCAGTTGCTGACCGCTCCAGCCCCGTGTCACCGCAATGGAGAGTGCGGGGCAGCGGGGGAGCTTCGGCCGGAGCATGGAGCCGAGAATGCGCCACGGGCGGGACTTATCGCGCGTGTCATCCAGCGACACACATAGACTGCTCCAGCTCTGGTCGCGGCGCTGGTTGGCATGACGGCGGCACGCCGCATCCAGGCGGTTGTAGAGCGTCCAGTCCTCCGTCCTGTCGCTTTTGATGGCGTGGCGCTCCGCCCGACGACGCACCGCACGCAGGTTGAGCAGCTTCATGCCGGGGGCTGGCGTTCCCGCAGGTACCTCGCAGGACTTAGTGGCTACAGAGGCGCACCCGATAACGTGGTTCAGGAAATCCGCGTCCGCGGTAGGGGGCGTGGCACAGAGTCTCCTGAAGAGCGACCAGTCGGTGACGCGGCAAGTGCGTGTCACCTTGCGGTCCGCTACGTAGGGGTCAAGCGATATTGGGTAATGGTCCGATCCCTGCGTGTCGGGGCTGCGTCTCCACTCGTAGTGACAGTTCTCGCTCACCAGGGACAGATCGATATCGCTCCTCTGGACGCCTCGGCGCACGAAAGTGGGGCAGCCGGTGTTAAGGAGCAGAAGGCCAGCAGTACAGATGGACTCCAGTAGGTCCCTGCCGCGCGGATCGGTGTGGGCGCTGCCCCACGCCGCGTGGTGGGAATTAAAATCCCCGCAGGCGCCCCCGCCTCCGCTCTCGACGATCCTGCGTTTACATGCTCCGAGAAAGTCGACTAGCTCCCGTAAATCTACCCTCGCCTGGCGCAATAATGCGATGCGCCTTCCTAGCGCATTACCGCTGTATTCATGAGTGCGATGCGCTAGAAATGCGATGCGATGCGACATTGTCGCATTCATGTAAACGCGGCTAATGACGACAGGATGCGCCCGTCGTCTCGCGTAGCACCGCACTTGTGCCTGCCGTCTACTCGGGTTCACCTTGTCCCAGCCTATTTGGCAGAACATCCCGAACCTCGGCAGGTGGCCCTATTGTCACCTCAGCTGTGTTTATCTACGCTTACGGTGCGGTCGTGTTGGCTGCGTCACCAGCGTCTTTAAGTGCACTCCCTTCGCTAGTACGATGGTTTCACTAGACGTATGGGAGCGCATTGAGGGCCTCGATACGTTGAAGTGCTGGTCAGCTTGGGCAAGGCTTGTCGAGGATGTTCCCGGCTAGCGCAACGAGCTAGTCTCCGCGCTGTAATCCCTCGGACGATCAATCAATCAATCAATCTTTATTATTTCAACAATAAGGGAATACAATTCAAATGAATAGGCAGAAGGAGGTCCCATGGTTACAAACCGCAGGCGGGACCTCCTATGTTAATAGATTAGAAGACTAACAAAGCGAATATATCATAACAATTTCAAAATGTTACTCGTAACAAAGACAACGTGTAATATTTCTGTGATTACATAGAAAAACGTAATGAAAAACAGAGAGTAAAGAGAGTTAATGGAAAGCATCAGTTAACGGAAGTTAACAGTTAAAGGAAAGCAACGATAGTGCAGCTAAACTGTGGCAACGCATGCTACGAGTGCCAGCGCTTTTCTTTCGTATTTTCGGGGATTCTTTCAATGTATTTGTGCGAATGTACTATTTTTATAGGTGCTTTAAACACAGTTTATTGGGATTAAAGTGTGTTGCTGAGTTGATTCCATGGGGGGAGCGTCGTTTTAGTGGGCGATGGCAATGGGCAAACTATAACTAAGCCCTGTACTCAAATTTCATTAATGCTGTCTTTCTTTTCTATTTTCTTTTTTTCCTAAGTTACTGGAAAAGGCAGGAAAGAGATCGTATTCCGTTTAATAGCTACAACGTGATCTTGACAATCCTGCGTGATTACATGGTGGCTGTGCCAGGCAAATGGTTTAGTTCATGTGCTCGACTCTAATATACTGAAACGGAATCTATACCATGGCAGGAAAGGGTTAGCTGGAATCGCACACCGCGTTGCTCGAAACGAAGTCTTTCAAAAGCTGCCAAGGTTCATCCTTCCTTTTGAAGGATTCTTTGGCGAATAGCTGCGAAATACGAACACATCCTCACATACACACAAATGTGTTCGCATAGGTTACTTAAGAGGTACTTGTGGACTGCTCGTTCTAAAGGGATAATGATTATGATTAAATGAAATGAAATAAATTCTTTGGTTTTACTTTCCAAAACCACGATTTGATTGAGGCACGCCATAGTGGGGGACTTCCGCTGAAATTTGACCAGCTGGGGTACTTTATTGTGCACCCAATGCACTGTACACTGGTGTTATTGCATTTCTAGTGTTGTGTGTCAAGTTTCTTTTTCCTAGTTTTTTAAAGTTATGTTAAACTACGCCAGCACGTGAGCTCGATGCCATTTCTTCGCTTTACGTGCCGCTGTGCGTAATGCGGAGCATGCATCCATGATTTCTTTTATTTGTCGTTTACGTCATGCAGGGGACCACGAGAGCTCGCCATTTTATCCAGTGTTGCGTCCCGAATCGGCCGGGCGCATTCTTTGATTGTTTCCTATCGAGGCAGGCCCTTGCATCAGCGTCGTCCAGACGGCGACAGTGCCCGACACCGGCAGTGACGCGAGGACAAAGCAGCTCACTTAGAAGCAACCGACCATAACCGCCACCCTTCGTTAGGAGCGGGGATTAGCGCGAAGGCCATTCTCCCGACCGAAGGCCAAGATTACCATCGGAGGCCAAGAAGCTAAGTGACCGACTTTCGTGGAAGGAGTGTGAACCCCCTGTTTCCGGATTGCCTCGTCCTTGCTTTGAAGGTGCAACATTAGAGGCGGAGTTCAGCGAACAATACGACCCCTCTGATTGGCCGCATCAAGGTCATCTAATTCCCTAGTGGGGTCGACTAGCGAAGACGAATGTTTTATAAGCAGACACCTTGAGTGCTGTGGTGTGTCCTGACGTGTTCTGATATGTACTCGGACATGTAGTGAGCTGAGACTTTCAAACTGCTCCCCCATGGAGTGTGCTTCCATATTTAGAGCCACTGTAAATATGTAGAATAAACCCTTTTTTTTATAGTTCTTACTCCAGGACGTACTCATCCCTATGGCTGAAGGATCACCGGCCTAAACGCTACCCGAGTCCCAACAGCAGACACACTCTTGGGATATGCTGGCCATTTCGATAACGAGAGCTCTTATTCCACCTATAAATACCTTGCACTTCCTGCTCTCGCATAATTGTGGATTATGCCGCATTGACGTGGTCATATTTTTCGCATTCGCAGAAACGAAGTTCCCGAATGCAGTTGTTCAGACAGGAGTACATGTATGATCGAGCTGCTATAAATAGTGATAAAGCTATTGATAATTTTGGAAATTTGAATGAACTTTTGATTTTGTTCATTTTGTCAGAAATCCCAACCTCACTTTATCAAAGGGCAGTAAACTAGGTCCCTTCACTGTAGCCTAACCAAGGGGTCAGCGTAACAATTTTTATCAACAAAGAGGTCAGTATATTCTTCGCAGTATCAACTGTTTTTTATCTGCCTTTCATACGCATTGTTCTCTTTCAACGGGCTTGTTTTGCAAGAGCTGAAATTTTACATTATTGCTGACTACAGGCTGTTCATTTTTAAGTTTTACTGAATTTGTAGAAGTCGCCAGTGGCAAGTAGCATAATTCTTATCATTGAGCTGGGTTATTCGATGAGGCGGACATCAGTAGCACGAGAAATCGAAACACATATTCAACTAATTACCAAAAATTCACTAATTAACTTCTTAGTTAATTACTTTATGACAAATGTTGCAATAACGAATTGAAGGCGGTGAGCTTGTCAGGCGTATCCACTTGGAATGGATTCTCAGAATGACACAAGTTTGGAGATATGCGCCATGAAACTCGGCGTAATAATGCACTGTTGTGCCACTTTTTTACCAAAATTCTGTTTTATACATTAAAGAACAAAAGTAACTGGAACACCCATGTATTTCATCTCACACTTTGAGAAATAATATCTCGAATCGGCACAAACAACGACAAACACTCCGTATGTGCCACTATCATCATCAACAGTACCCTCATATTGGCTAAGCCTATAGCACCATTCAGCGCTGTCCTGTGTCTCTGTCATGTCCCTGCCTTTTTTAATTGCGCTATAGGCTTAGGTAATACGAGGGAACCGTACCAACTAGCCAAAGAATCAGCCTTGTTGATCACCAGTACGCCTGCCTATATTTCGTTATGCTCCTGCCCTTTTTTGAACGCGCGTTTAACCTATCACCATCTCCTGGACTTGGCCTCGCGCCTCGCCTTCTTTGTTTCGTCAAATGAGTACCTCGGCACGCTTGTCGTAGGGCTATTTTGTTCGCTTTAATCGTTAGACGTTCGTTTCTACGTTCGCGATGAGCTCCGGAAGCAGCACGAAAAAAAAAAGCCCAGGGAACTTTCTTTGCAAGAAAAGATGGACATTCTTTCTCAAGTGGACGTAGGAAAAAAGTAAATCGACATTGCAAAGGTGTGGGGGATTGCACCATCAATTGTTGCAACAATCTTGAAGGACCGACTGAAGATCACCGAGATCCACCGAGAATCCCAACATGTTCCATCCAGGAAACTGCTCCGACTAGAAAACGTCCAAGATGTGGATGTTGCAGTACTGACTTGGTTCAATGACGCACGTTCGCAAGGTGTGCCGGTGTCAGGGCCCAAGCTGGAGGAGAAAGCCCGGCAAATTGCCCATGCCTTGGACATTATGGGCTTCGAATTAAGCGGTGGGTGGCTTCAACGTTTCCATGAAAGGAACGGAATCACCTGGCAAGTGGTGTCACGTGAAGAGAAGTCGGCAGATGCAGGGAGTGCGGCTGCGTGGAGGGACGGCAAGTTCTGCGAAATCGTCGCTTCATATTCTGCAAATGACATTTTTCAATGCTGATGAAGCAGCATTTTTCTACCAGATGCTCCCTGATAAGACTGCATTTTAAGGGATGCAGTTGCAAGGGCGGAAAGCAGTCCTGTAGTAACCGGCTGCCACAGGCAGCAGCACTACGAGACGCTAGCTGGTGGTGGAACACATTATTGAAGGCACCGCTGCAATATATATATTGCATTGGTGAAAGGGTTTAGGAAAGGGAACGCAGCCGATAACTCGGCGCAGGAGCCGGGGGGTGGAAAGGGGTACACGAACGAGAGGGTGCAAAAAGCGTGCGCGCGCACAGCTGGCTTGGCTGGTGCGCAGCAACGTCAACACAGACGATATAACAAGTCCAAAGTCCGAATTTCTGTGCTGCTCTGCTGCAATGCCTAGATACCAAGAAGCTAACGTCCCTTGGTGATGGGCAAATAGAGGAGGCCCCGCTGCATGAAGAATGTCGTGTCGCTACCGTTGCGATTACTGAGTCAATGCACGCGCGTGGATGACGCGAGATCTATTCTCAGAGTAGCTAATCAGGGTCGACGATCACATGAGGAGCGGGGGCAGTAAAATCCTCATTATTTATGATAACTGCTCGGCGCACCTTGTTAATGTTCGGTTAACAATTGTGGGGCTGGAATTCTCGCATCCTAACTGTACATTCTTGCCCCAGCAGCTCGACCAAGGAGTCATAAAGAGCGTAAAGACTCCTTACGGGAGGCGTTTCGTTCAGCGACTGCTGATTAATCTTCGAATGGAGCGGCCGACGTCCATCATTGTGCAAGAGGGGGCGAAATGGTTACCGGGGCCTGGTGGAGCGTGACAGCAACTACCATCCAGAACTTCTGGCGGAAGGCAAGCCTGCTTACGATGCCACCTGAACTTGAAACACTGAAGAATGCGTTGTGAGCGACCTATGAGATTAAGTCGCAGAAAGGTTCACTATGGATGCGTCTGTAACGTTTCAAGACTAGGTGCAGTGCGACGACGATGTATGCATGTGAGCTGAACAGATGACCGACGAGATCGTAAACGCTGTTCGTCGGGATGAAGGTAACAGCGACATAGACACCGATAGCGAAGACGACACTGAGAGAGCGCCCGCGAGCCAACGCGAAGAATCAGTGTCCAACGCCGACGTTATGGAGTGCGTAAGAAACATGCGCACTTACCTTGCCAGGAGGAACAGTGCCACCGAAGCAGTGCGCGCGGGCGGCAGCAGATGCTGCCACCCACGCGTTTTCTCAACGGGCTTCTTTCTTCTCTGACCCCGCCGATCAGGACTCCACCCCCAACCCAATCTACTCGTTTACAGATATTACAGCCTACTATCAATTCGGCCACGAATTTTGCCCCCACCCGTGTGAGCAGGAGGAGCACCTCGTGCTCCGCCTCTTTACCAACATTATGCTGTGCCCGGCGGCTCTCACACATTTCGATCCGGCCTATACTGGAGCTTGCCCGCACTGTGCGGATAAGTCGTCGCACCTCTACCAGATTCTGTGGGCTTGCCCATCCAACCCTCTATCCCCCCCCCCCTTACCCAACCCTGCCCGGCAGGACGGGGAGGCTGTCCTGCTTGGCTGCTCAGACCTACGGGTCCTAAGGCCCTAGTTGAGCGCGCGCAGGAGGCGGCTACCGCCACTGTGGTCTCGTACTAGGGACTGTACCTAGTGCTTGTAAGGGGAGCCTCTTCAGGGCTCGCCCAAGCATACATCCTTGTTCTTTTTGTATGACCAATAAAAGGTTTTCCCCACCACCACCAACAGCTATAAGCGTTCGTTCGGTACCAACTGCTAAGCGATGTGCTATGTCGGGTAGGGTGCGACAAAAATCGGTAGCTGATGCATAGTTTCTTTTTAAGGAGAAAGCCTTAAGTGGCTTATTTCAATGGCTCATACAGATAACAATGGCTCAAAACGCATTAGGCTGGCGAAGTCCCAGTTTGACCTGCCAAGGAGGTGAGCGTCATCTGGATGGGATTTCGCAAGCAACCTACCCGAATGCGTCGCTGTTGTTATGGTACAAATGCTGGAAAATGGGTTTGTGTTTCAGTTTCCTCGTAACAGAATTATGTTTTATCGTACACACAAATTACAATCCGACGCTACCATGTGTATTGGTTGTGTTCAAGTCGGAATTTACTATTTTTATGACGAATTTTACTGTGAGAAATTAAATTTTGTTCACTAACGCCTTGCAGCATGCGGTGGGCCTGCGCGGTCGGAGTGGTTCGGGATGATTTTCTCCACCACGGACGCCGGCGCCTTCGCTGACACCGACGCCATATTTTCTGCGACACGGGGCCCTTAATGCTATCGCGTTAATATCCTTATCTCCGTGTAATATCCCAGGTGACTTTGGTATCCCATATCTGGCCCGTACTTCAGCCTTAAGACACCGGCTGGTTAATCAAATAGTTGACCATCTCTCTCGGTCTTTGCGGTGCTTTATTCTCCAACTGCCTTGCTTGCGTCAAAGAGTTTTAGCGTAAGACCCGAGGAGAAAGCAGAGAGCCGGTAGCTGTACTGAGTTTACAATGGAAGAGAGGAAAAAGAAGAACAGCACTGTGTCCACGCTCTCACGCGCAGGCACGAGAAGCACCCGTGGCATAGAAAAAACCTTGCTCGCGCGTTCGAACAGTGACACCGCCGTTAAGCGTCTTCTTCGCTGCTGCGCATCGACATTCTCGGAAGTGTCAGCATCCCAGCCGTCCTCGATTCACCCGTCACACGTCCAGAGGGGGCAAGACAACGTGTCCTACGTGTCCATCAACTTGGCCATTCACGACGTTCGCTCAGACAATCGTGATCTTGTGCTCAAGCCGCTGAACAAGGCCAACGAACGCGCCTGCGACAGCTGCGTAGGACGCCGAAGGAAACTATTCGCGAGGGCCGAGTGCTACCTGCTCGTTGTGGCGTCAAGGACAGCGTGTCCCAGTGCAACACCATGCAAGCTCCATGTACCGTCCAGGGAGCCTCGCGCCAGACGCTGGTCGTATCTAGGGGCACCGGACGCTTGCTCATGATACACAGGTATTTGATTTCGTTCTTCTGTGTACAGGGAGGGAGGGAAGGGGGGGGGATTTAACAGTGCCGAATCTCTGTAGAATTGCATTCTGGGGATTTTGGTTCCAGAACTGATTGAGGCACGCCGTAGTGGAAGCTCCGGAATAGTTTTGACCACCAGGGGATCATTAACATGCCCTCAATGCACGGGACATGGGCGTTCTTGCATTTCGCCCCTATCGAAGTGCGGCCGCTGCGGCCGGGATTTGATCCCTCGTTCTTAGCAACACAACACCATAAGCCGCTAAGCCGCCACGGCGGGTGACTGAGTACAAAGGCCGAAATATTTCAATTTGGAGAATAAACCTTACGGCATGTTTCGTCTCGTGAAGAAAAAATAATAGCCTTTATTTTTTTTGCAGAGTCCACCAAAGCAGGAATTGCTGTAGCAATACCAATTAACAGTCATAAGGAGCCTTATTGTGCTGCGCTTGCGTGGTAACAAGATTGATATGGCCGAGCTTTCGCACATCGCATCATAATAAGCTTGAAAAATGTTTTTAATTTATTTTATCTTAGAATATCTTTTCTATAGTTCAATAAAATGCACTTTTATTCATCATTGATAATAATAGTAGTTATTCCCTCATTGGAATTAAAAATTGGTACTACCGTACACATTGCGCAGTTTCGTTTATATTCAACCTGGGCGTGATATTCAATACCGACAACAATGTTAAGCCAATTCCTGATATTCTCCCCTTAAATTAGTATCCCGTATTATTAATCGCTGCGTCCATCTGCTGTTAACAAGCCTCTCAAACTCTGCATGCATGATTATAATGTTAGGAGGGAGTATACGCAACTTCCGCGCATGTTGTGGTTTTGCCAAAACTAATGGCTTCTTACGTTAACCTTGATGTGCGTCTTATCGTCGACACTTTGATGCTGGTTGAGAGTCATCTGCCTTGCCAACTTCACGACGATATGCATCTGCTTCATGCTACCCAGTTATTATCTTGGAGGAGTCCGCGCTGTGGCTCTACTGATATCTCCCGCTTCGTAAGAGGATACTTCTACCTCGCAAGATTAAATCTCAATCTCGCATGATTCAATCTCAATCAAGCTTTGTATCTAATGGACCGAATTTATTGCTTGCTGCAGATAAAATGACAACCTAGAGTGTCCTCACTGGCTTGTAGCGGATTCTTGATTTAAATAATCTATGTTAAATTGCAGAAAATCGCTTACAACCGTAACTCAGAAATAAAAGCGATAGCGAAACTGTGTAAACTATAGCTATTGAGAGGCCTAAATTGGGCACAATTGATATTTTGTGCACTACTCTGTAAAGCACACGCATTTGCGAGTTCACTACTGCAAGATCATCGAAAATATTTGAACAGTTTCCCATAAGCTATGAACTCACAGAGCAATCTTGTCTGTTTTGGATCCATGTACTAATAGAAGCAGTTTATTTATTTATTTATTTATTTATTTATTTATTTATTTATTTATTTATTTATTTATTTGTTTATTTATTTACCCTCATGGCCAAATCATTCCAGAGGGGAGAGGGTAGACAATAATCATAGAGCACAATATAGTAACAAAGCATGATAAGGCATGGTAATTCCCAATTATAGAATGTTAGCTAAGGCAAACTTAAATCGGGTTTTATCATAAATGGAAACAATGTCTGAAGGAAGGCGATTCCAATGCATGCAAAAGCGAGCTTTCTTTTTGTTGCCGAGTAAAGAATTCGTAAGCTTCAACGGTAAAGGTTTTTATGAACCCATTTCAAGTAGTTTTTAAAGAAGTGTACGCCTCGTATTAACATTGTAACTCAATAAATTGGTAGAATTCAGCGATTTGCCGTAAAAGCAACAAATTTCATCACTTGATCCTCATGCCCCCAGGCAGAGCAGGTAGTTATGATTATGCGCTTCGTGTGAACTTGTGCGAATTCGGTAATATCTCGTATCGACACTAGTTTAGTGCAAGGAAGATAACGCCCGCCGATAATGCAATTATTTTTGTCCTTTTACAAAAAGAAAAGCCTAGAGAAGGAGATAAGAAGAACGTGATACGCGCCAAAGAGAACCCACCTGCAAAATGGGGGGTTTGTATCATTGACGCTTGAATTTAGCACTAAGAATATGTGTTAGTCCATTCGTGACTTGTAGTGTTGGTTAAGCATTGACTGCACAGCTGATTTCATGTCACATGACAGCTATACTCGCGGACAACTTTCTGTGGCAATGAAGCAAAAGCTACGTAGGCAGAGGGCGCTTCTGAAAAGCGTCCCGTGTTTAAATCCGCGTTAGTTTAGGCTAGAGAAGAGAAAACACTAACACCTTATTAGCAACAGTTAAATAAGACAACACACCACTGAGTGTAGAAGTTTGCTTTTCCTGCGGCTTTTCCCTTCCGCGTCTGAGCAAACGCACAACCGTCGCACGTGGAAGCTGCGCCGATTCAGCGTCTGTTCCGAGCAACCAAAAGCTCTGTCAAACGCTACCGGACTACGTGCCGCGGTAACACATGTGCTACAGCCACGCGCCCGTAGCTTACCCTTCATTGCCACAGAAATTTGTGCGCGAGTATAGAAGACATCAGTTTGTTGAATGCTAATGCTTCAAGAACGGTTCCATCCTATCCATTAGAGTTATTGCACTTATATACCTTCAAGTGCGAGCCGAGGTATCAGAAAAAATGTTTACATAACTTAGTATACGGCTGCATAGGAAAATATCATTATTAATAATGTTATTTCTAGTACTGGCGCCATTCTCGCTCCTTTGAGTATACGATGCTGCTGGTTTTTGCCGCCATATAAATGGTGTAGGAATAAATAAGGCAAACAACGGGCATTGAGACTCTTTTTGTCCTACTGGGAACCTTTTCCAACACCGCACTGAGTCATATAGACAACAGCGAAGAATCAAGGAGTGAATTCCATGCTTATGCCCGTTCATAGACGAATGCCAGAATTGAACACACAACCGTGATGCTCAAAACTGTTGCACGAAAAAGTAGCCCAAGAATGCCGGTGGCATACGATATAGTGCACTGGGGACGTATTGTGTTAGGATACATTTCATATTTTTTGTACCTTCCTTTATTAGTAGGAATGAAGTCATGCTTGAATGAATAAAACGTAAAAAAACCTAACGTAAATTACCGCACCTTGAGCACATTTCGGTCATGGTTAGCACCAAGTTTGCAACAGAATGGTAAATAGCAATTTTCGTCGCGAAGAGAATCATTTTTGGTAATCTATATTCCTTTTCAGTGTCGTTAGGATAAATTAGGTTAGATCTTGATCGCATGGCAGCTCCATTTTCATAACCAGGATTACTACGTATATTCCACCCAACAACATTTCTTAGTATACTTAGGTGGTAAGAAAGCTCAAGAATTGAACACCACAACAACGGGATTAGCAGAATCTGTCTTTCGTCTTTTCCGAATGGATGATGAAATCGTCATTGTTCTGATTCGGAAAGCGCAGTTTTCTTATAATAAAGCAGAAAACGTTTCATCAGAAGAGGTGCAGCGTTCCGCGAAGCTTTGGATGCCGAATGTCCATTTCAAAAGCAGTATTAATTATCGTCATGTGTTGTCAACGCAGTTCGGAGAAGACGAGATCACCAGGAGGAGAAGTTGGCGCGAGCATGATTCGCCTGGTTGTCGAGTGTGGCTCAGTGGCTCCTCCCGTGTACAGCTTCGGCGTCTTGGCCGGCTACCCGCATATCCACCCACGTGATAGGCTGACGTGTATGTTGACGATGCAGAACTGCATCAGTCCTGAGAGCAACAGCGGCAGGAACGGCGTGATAACTCAAAGCAGCTGCTGCTGTAGGCAAGACCAAAGGTAAGCCTAACTGCTTTCCAGCAAAAACACCGAAGGTCTGCAGCAGCCTCATTCAATAAAATTACTGTTTCTCCGACTGCTATCAAAAGAGATATTATAAATGCATGGGCGCCAGCCGTGGCCTTCGCTCACGATTGAATTAACCGAAATATGAAACTAACCGGAGACGAATTAAGAGAAAATCACTGTATTGAAGTTCTTTATATCTAGATTTACCAGCATAAACAAACTTCATTAAATATAGGCTCAAAATGCATGCTGTTCTAAGGGCAAGAAGGTAAAGAAAGCTGTATACTTCAATTTATTGAAATTCGTTATATGAAGGCTTAACTGTATCGTGAAGGTATATATACGTCACATGGAACTTCTTTGTTATTATAACAGAGTTCAGCTGCACTTGGATCTTATTTTAAACTAGCATGGCCATGTTTGCGGAAACTAAATAGGTCGAAAAGCACTTGGCCTACACTCCACGCTGCAGGGAGGACACTGTGAGTGCCATCAACCGTGTGGTGGTGCTCTATGGCGAGACTGGATCTGGGAAGATCACGGAGGCTGGCCAGTTCATCTTTGAGTACTACATTCGTGGAGGCCAAGGCTCCAGGTGCAATATGTTGGTCACCCAGTCAAGAAGGATTGCAGCAATCTCCATGGCAAAGCAGGCGCCTCTCGAGTGGCACGAAGAGGTTGGTCAATACACTTAAGTGAACCTTTCTTTGCCTCTTCCTTCGACTTTGCCACTGCTGCTTCTGCAGCGGTCGCTGTCTTGCACGCCACTTCGGTAGGTGCTGTATGGCAGGAGCTCGGCAGAGAGGAAAGGCGACATGAGAAGCTCATTTCTGCTTTTCCACTGCATTGCCACTATGACTGGTGTAATTATCCGTTACCCCCCCCCCCCCCCCGTAAAAGTATTGCAGAAGCTGCTTTGTACTAATGTGCAACTGTCTAGACGTGAGGTAGATAGAATGGTAGAGAATAGGTAGGGAGAGGGAGCAGAGCATGGGGTGGAACCGACGCAGTCGTGAAATGAGTGAATAGTAACCTTGCTACTCTTCGCGCACAGTCCACACAGAGGGGAGGGGGGGAGGAGGGAAAGAAACGCTACTACTACACACGACAGCGGTTGCAGACAAACCCGATAAATTTAAGTGAAAAGTACTGTGCGTTTCCCCCCTTTTTCTGAGGATAAAAACCGTTCAAATTTGCCTTGTGAAACACTGACGTAGGGTGTGAAGACGCAAAGCCACATTACAGTACCGTGACCTCTAGGCGAGACTACGCAAGCGACTGCACATCAAATGAACATTTATGTGCCTGCCACGGCAGCTTTGCGGGTATGGCGTTTCTCGAGGTCACGTGTTCGATCCCGACTGCGGCAGCTGCATTTCTACAGGGGCGAAATACAAGAACGGTCGCGTACTTAGATTTAAGTGCACATTAAAGAACCCCAGGGGGTCAAAATTAATCCGGTGTGCACCAATACGGCACGTCTGACATTCTGATAAACTTGATAATTAATATAATAAACAAATTATTCAAAGTTTAACACTTGGGCACAATTCGATCGCCACGCATCGTGGCCACGCTGCTTAAGCCACGCATGAAGGCGAAATTTGCTTTTAACTCGCTACCCGACATTACTGCTAAATCTGCTACCACAGGTTATTCTTGCCAAAATATGATATCCTTCCTTCATGACAACATTAAATAACTGCAGGAGCGGTACTGTTAAGCGAAAGTGTTATCCTGGACAATTTTCGTGACCACAAAGTATAATTTTCCTGTAGATCATTTGCGGTACAATAAGCTGACATTTTTTGTTTCGTACCTCTGGTTGGTAAAAAAATTGCATTTGAAACCAATAGTATTCGCATTCGATACGCTCTTGGCTTTCATTATTTTAACTTGTTTTTAAATTGTAAACTTGGTATTCGCGCAATCCTAGTCGAAACCCATGACGGAGCATGGGGACATTGTAGTATGCAGTTTATTCTACCATAGAGCATATACACAAGAAGTTCAATGGCAGCTGCTCTTTCGCACCCTTTGACGCACCGTAAATTTTATTATTAACCTTTGGATCTTTCTCAGAAATATATAATGAACATTACTCATCGTCCATGAGTACCGGCTGCATCTAAATGTTTGTTTTTTGCATCATATTTCGATAATCTTTATGGTTACTAAAATAAGAGGTAGCAACACAACGGCATCTTTGTGGTTGGCACTTTTTTCGCACAGCTTTTCTTCTAGAGTTAGTATACTAACTCTATAGAAAGAACAGCTAAGGATTGTGGGGAAAAATGAAAGGAAATGCTCTAATTTCGGAGTTCTTTCACAGGGGTTCGGACGTCAAACAGAGCTGCGGGTGGCATTTACCCTTCCCCCTGCCGTGCGGAGAACCCTGAAGTAGCTCAAAGTATACTTACTTTGCTGGCAAAAACTTTCAAATACAATCTCCCATCGATTTTATCAGTCGCCAGGTTTTTCGCACCTGCACGCTTACTCGGACTACCCCTATAAGAATGGCCACCGAAACATCTGATAGCGTACAATGTGTTATTCAGTTTTTCGGACACAATCCGCATGCGTTATGATGCAAACTAGGCTGGTGTGAACAAAGTTACCGCCACATAGCAAACTGCGACTCTGGCTACCGACTGCCATGCAAGGAGCACTGGTTAGGACTAGTGACCTAGGCAGAATGCTTGCGATAAAAATTTGCCATTTGCTGAGAAAGTGGCTGGCGGCACATTGTGGGCAGCTCTGTATCACGTATACAGCGTTTAAGTTAGGTGAAGGCCATGCAAAGGTTTTACTTTTCACTGCAACTCTGCTTCACCGAAGGCCACCCACTCTAGCGTGTTGCACAAATAGTATAGTAATGCTTGTAACTAATCTTGCAATTTGATATCAACTGTAGTGCGCTTGTATGCAATTCATTTTCTTGAAACGGGGAATCAGTATTGACTCAAAGAGCATTCTTTCAAGAACCTGTTTTTTTACACTCCGCAGCAAAAGGCTGATCACTGTATTTCCTTTTTATGCATCATATGCCAAGTTGTGGAGGTTAGCAAGACATTTTGAAGTAATTTTTGGTATTGTGGAATCCCAGTTTACAAGTACAGCTGTATGTAATTTTCTCCGTGGTTTAACATTGCAATGCTGATGTCAATGTATTGCACGAGATAATTTTCATTACTGCAGCTGAGCGACACCGTCGTCTTCCATGTCCGTCACACGAAGCAACTGCTGACGAGCCGTGGAGGCAAACTCTTCTGTACAGCGGGCATCCTGCTGCGGCCCTTGCAGCAGAACGTCGAACTGCAAGGAGTGTCGCACGTCATCGTTGACGAGGTCCATGAGCGCGACGTCTGTACCGACTTCCTGCTTGTGCTCCTTCGTGAGGTGCTCTCCATACACCGTACATTCAAGGTGGGCTTTTCTTCATTCTTAATTGTTGCGATATGCCTTCCAAATCTCTCCGAATTTTATAATGTTTACGCATATTTACAAATGTCACCAATTTCTCTAGCTTTATGCTCACACCGCCCAGGTTGGTCAACAAAAATTGGGACTCTTTTTCTCGAGAAATCGTCGCCCCCTCAAATTTCTGCTGCGACGATCGTCTGTTTGTTCCGACGTCAATGTTGACGCTGAATAAGTTGGGCCAGAATCAACTTATCCTCTAGTCATCCTAGTTCCAGTTGCACTTTCAGCAACTCTAGCATGCTTTTTTAAGAACTTTGCCCTGAGCAAACACTTTTCGTCGCACCAATACAGTCGACCCCACTTATAACGATCCCAGAAATAACAAGCTATTGGTTATAACGATCACATTGCAGTGCACTTACGATTTTCTGTCTCTGCTAGTTGAAACTTCTTCCAGATACAGCGAATGATTTTATTTAATATATGTACTCTTACAACGAATGCTTCCAACGCAGTGACGGTAAAAGAAAATGTCGCAGTTTCACCCGAAAGGCGAAGCATCAATTGCGAATGCAAATTAGCAAAGAGCTATTCGGAGTAGGGGTAGTAGTTTTATCGGCGGCATAAAGTTGGACACATTCACTTACTAACTGAATTAACAAGCCTGGTGTCAGTGCGCACAAGCACACATGAATAGATCACACTCGACGACCGCAGACAACCACTGTCAAAACGCTGGCAGCAAGCGCAGCCGCCGCAGCCAGCGTAGGTTCGTGTGGTCTATCGCTTCAACGGAAACTCAGCGGCCGAATGCACAGTTCATACAAAGGTCAGAGCCGTGTGGAGATCGCTTGCATGATACGGCGCGCGCGACAACACCAGCAGCCCGTAGCGGCGCAACCATAATAAAGAACCAAGGTGGTGGTGGTGAAAAACATTTATTGAACTAGTTGCAGAGAGGTGATTGAGTTAGGGCCCTATTGGCCTCCTCCCCTCACAGTACTAGGTGGAGCCCCTATTCCGGGGCCCCATTGGCAAGCAACGCCTCCCGCGTCCGTTGAACCAAGGCCTTTTGGGTCTTGAGGTCTTGACAGCCGAGCAGGGCCGCCTCCCAGTCCTCTCTGGTGGGATTGGGGTTGGGGGGGATGGATGGCACAAATGGTTTCCAGCAGAACGAATGGACACGGACAGTGTCGTCGTCCCTTTCTATCCGTGTCCATTCGTTCTGCTGGAAACCATTTGTGCTATGTGCAACCAACGAGCTCAGGCCAACACTATTCTGGGGATGGATGGGTTTGAGTGGCACGCCCATACTATGTGGAAGGTGTCAGCCACCTCCCCACAGAACTGGCACGCACCGTCAAAGGATGGGCTGAAATGCTTCAGCACCGCCGGACACAGTGCAGTGTTGGTGAAAATTTTGATGAGGAGGCGCTCGTCAGCGCGATCCAGTCCCTTACAAGGGGCCGGGTAACGCCGGTGCTCCTCCTTATAGTACTCGGTGATTTCCTTGAATGAAAGGGCCAGATTGTCTGATTGGGAGTAGGCTTCCAAGAGCAGGGAGACAGCCCGGGGAGAGAGTGCGCGGGCGGCCTGATCGGCCTGTTCGTTTCCCTGGAGTCCCTGGTGACTGGGGGCCCAAATCAGGTTACGCGGATTTGGATCAAAGTATAGACAGCTAGATTGGAGTATGCGCCGGGCAAGCGGGGGGGCCCACCCCAGCTCATAGTTCCGACAAGCCCCTCGCGAATCGGTGATGATGTGTGTCGACGTGGGATTAGTGAGGGCCAGAGCGATGGCAATCTCCTCCGCGTGTGTTGCGCTGTAGGCTTTGAAAGTGAGCCCGTTAACTGTGTTAGTGTTGTGTACGACTGCGGCCGTGTACCACCCCCCGTGGTGTGGGCCGGCAACGTCCACGTAATACACGTGTTGTTGGTGACCATAGTGTCGCTGCAACGCTTTCGCGCGCGCCTGGCGACGACCGCTATGGTCTTCTCTGGACATGTTGCGGGGAAGGGGTCGGACCCGGAGGGTGCGTCTTCAGGGTTCTGGCACTCTCACCCTTTCCTCAATGTGGTAGTCGTGTTTGATGTGTAGCCGGTCCAAGAGGTGGCAACGGGACGGGGTCTGTGCAAGACGCGTGTATTGGTTGACTAAGTGGGCTTCTCGACGAGAAGCTCCCGGAAAGTATTCACCAAGCCCAGGGCCAGAAGTCTCTGGTTGGACGTGGTGATCGGGAGGTCGAGAGCCCGCTTGATGACTTTCCGGTGGATGACCTCCAATTGGTGATCATCGTGTTTGCGCAGGTGCAAGTAGGGGGTCGAGTAGAGGATTCTACTCGTTACGAAAGCATGGGCAAGCCGCAATGCATCCTTGCTTCGTAATCCGCCCCGCTTGTTGGAAACCCGGCGGACCATGCGGCCCACCTGGTCTCCCACCTTGCGAAGTTTGGCCTGGGTGGTGTCGGCCCGGCGTTGGTGGTGTATGAAGAGGCCAAGGACGCGGATCTCCTAGGCCTCCCGTATCGGCCCCGAGGGGAGAATGATGCGTAGCTGAGTTGTGTCCCGAGGGGAGGGACGTAGGTGCACAAATTCAGATTTAGCTGGGGCGCACTGGAGTCCGCAGTAGGTTGCGTAGTCGTCGACTACGGTTGCTGCTGCTTGCAGGCAGGACTCCATGTGGCCCAGGTTACCTTGCGTGGCCCAGATTGTGATATCATCCGCGTAAAGAGCGTGATGAATACCAGACAGAGAAGCCAATTTGGAGGGAAGATGAAGCATGGCTAAATTGAAGAGGAGGGGAGACAAGACCGCACCTTGAGGTGTTCCCCTCGAGCCGATTATGTATGGTCCGTGTTCCGCATCTTGTATGCGTATGTAGGCTTGGCGTTCTGTAAGAAATTGTCTTATGTAATTGAATGTTTTGTGGCCACAGTTGGTGTAACTGAGGTGGTCTAGGATTACTTCGTGCTTGACGTTGTCGAATGCGCCTTTAAGATCCAAGGCCAGGACCACCTTGTCATTGTGGGGACATTCGACAGGATCTAAGACGTCATGGTGGAGCTGCAGAAGTATATCCTGTGCTGACTTTTGAGGGCGGAAACCGAACATGGTGTCCGCGAAAATGTGCTGTGTTTCGAGAAAGTCGGATAGTCTGTCTCGCACCATCGTCTCCATCAACTTGCCGACACAAGACGTGAGGGAGATGGGGCGAAGGTTCTCCACATCAATAGGTTTGCCGGGCTTCGGGATGAAGGTCACGAGAGCCGACTTCCAGTCGAGAGGGAGAGGAGTCTCACCGTCCCAAATGTTATTGATGTATTTGAGGAGCGCGGCGTAGGCTTTGTCGGGAAGGTTAGCCAAGAGTTTGACCGTAACCTTGTCGCGCCCGGGTGCAGTGCCACGCTTCATCTTGCTTAAGGCCGCCCGGAGGTCATGTAGCTGGAACGGGGTGTCCAGCTCCGTGTTCTCTTTGCCTGCATACGAGTACGCGGTTGTCCGGGGGTCCTTTGTGGTGCACAGGTATCGATGCCTGAGCGTATGCGCTAGCTGTGCTGTCGTTCCTGTAAAGTTGTGCATGACCCTATGTAAGTGGCGTTGGGTTTCCGTGCGTGTTTGTGTTGGATCGATGAGAGCGCGGAACAGGCGCCACGTGTTGCGGCCAGACATCTGGCGCGCAGCCGCGTTGCACCGGTCCACCCAGTTAGTGTCGGCTAGCTGAGCGGCATATTCCGCGGCCTGCTGTGTGAGTTCGAGGATGCGCTTCTTGAGGCGTCTGTTATGTTTGTTTCCTCCATCGTTTGGTGAGGCTGCGGCGGGCCTCCCAAAGATGAAGGAGGTGATTGTCCACGTCCATTTGTGTGTCTGTGAGCTGTATCTGCTTTTCGTGTTGTCTGAGTGTCGACGTGAGCGATTTGGACCAGGCATCGTAGCCCGACTGGAGGGGGTCTACGATAGGTAGAGGTGCGGAAAGTCTTCCAGTCCGGCACACGAGCTTGTGTTAGTGAGCGTTTCAGGGGACGCATGTAGATGGTTGTGTTGATTATACAGTGATCACTACCGAGAGTGTCCTCTGTATTCAGCCAGTCGGCATGGCGTATGTTGCGTGTAATTGTGAGGTCCGGGCAAGTGTCTCGTTGAATTGAATTGCCTACACGTGTTGGGTTGGCGGGGTCAGTGTGGAGGGTGAGTCCAAGTGTGGAAAGAAGTTCCGCAAGCTTCCTCCCACGCGTGTCCTCCCGGGGGTACCCCCAGAGCCTGCTCGGGGCGTTGAAATCACCGACGATCAGGAGGGGACCCCTTCCCGCTACCTGCATGGCTTGCGTGAAAATTTCGCTGAACGTAACGCTCTTAAGTTTCGGGGGGCAGTAAATGTTCAGAATGTGAACAGGTGGGTCAGACCGCTTTAGAGGCAGCACCGACACCATCGTGTACGAGAAAGGCGGTGTTGTGGGGAGTGTGACTTCCTGCGCAGTATATTGCTTGTGAACAAGTATACATGTCTGCGGGTTGTGTTGAAATGTAGTGTAGTTGGTGAGTTTGACGCCGGCGCCGGGTTCCTGAAGGGCAACCACGGCGACGAGGAACTCAAGGGTCTCAAGGTAGAGGCGGAGATGAGCCCGCTTCTTGCGGTCCTTGAGACCCCTGCAGTTCCACTGTGTTAGTGTAAGCGGCTGACTTGCTCTGGCTCGTGACTTAGGGTTGGGGGCCATGGTCGGAGACGGAGGGTGGGGTTACGTTAACACTGCCTAGTCCGCTAGTGCCCGGCGCAGACGTGCAGGAGTCTTCCGAAAAGTCAGACTCATCGGGAATGACCCTGTTAGATTTTGAGGGGCGGTTATCATACCTCATGGGCCCTACACGCTTAAGGACGCGCGGATTGTCTTGTATTCATTTTTGAATAATGCGAGTTACGGCTTGCGTCACCTGTGTGATAACGCTGTACATCTGACGCGTGATGGTGTCGTGGATAATTTTGGGGAGGTCAGCCAATTGTGTTTCAATCGCGGTCACCTGGGTCTCCAGGGCCGTGACGCGACTCTCTATAGGAGTAGGAAGCTCCCTGTCTATGTTTTCTTCCTCAACGCTTGAGGAGAGCGGAGTACCGAATTGGGTTCTGAGCGAGTTTAGCTCGCTGGCTAGTTTTTCATTTTGAGCTCGCAAGAGGGCGAGCTCGCGCCTGAGTTCCTGCGTCTCGGCGGTGCTAGTGGGGAGGAAGGGTGAGGGGGAGGAGAGGAGGCGACCCTTGCCCAGCTGCCTACCTTAGGTTGGTTGCGGGCGGCGCCGCCAGATGGAGCGCTGTGAGCTGGGAACTTAAATCCCCTTGATGTTAGAAAGTAGTGACACTCTCCCCCACGCGCGCGCTTTCCTCCTCAATTCTCCTCGGATTTCTCCCCCTCAGCGGGCCGGCGCGGCGCTGAACCCTCCAGTGGCTCGCTGCAGCCGCATTAGAATCAATGCGCGCGCTTGTTTATTCGGCCCTTTGAAGCGTTGTATGGGAATTTATCCCTTGTGAAACTGTCCTGACGAAAGTACGTTCCCGATAGAACGTCGTGCCATTTTTTTAGGACGCTTCGATAAATACAAGCGGAAGCGCTCCGAAAAAATAAGTACCAAGCAGTGGCTGAGCTGTTTGCCTCTACGTCACCATTTGGGTTGTCCGTAACGCGGAGGTGTATTGGATGCATACAATATAAGCAGCGTAGAGTATAAACGAGAATTTGGTTCACTATCTTCGCTCTTAAAAGGCTCAGAGAAGGTAACCAAGAAAAAATGTGATAGTTTACTTAAAGTGAATTCGCCAAAATGAGTGGGCCAAAAGCCTTTGTACCAATGCCACTGTGCGAAATACGTGCTGTGTTTGCGAAACAGCCAACATAGAACTTTACACACGCGCCTGTATTCCGTCACTATGAAACGACGAGAAATTACATTCCATCACCTCTGGTAGTAACCTAAGTCTCTCTCTCAAAAAAAAGGATGATTTCTTACACGGAAACTGCTAAGACTGGCACTTGATAATTAACTTACAGACTTCAAGATGTCAAGTTTATCAGAATTGAGGGAGATTATCAGAAGCGCGTGGCTTGTACTTAATGAGCATGCGCGAATAATACATAATACCACTTATCTACCTATATATTGCGGTTCATGCCTTCGCAACATAAAGTACATAAAGAAAAAAAATGCTCGCAGTATTGAAACTTTGCAAAGATACAATAAGCACGCAATAAGAGTAAAATAGTTGCTTGGCTTCACAAGTATCAGGCGCAAGGATCACAGGCACACACACACACGCGCACACACATACATGCACACACATACACGCACACAAGCACGCACATACACAAACACGCACACAACTACAAAATATGAGTTACAGGCATTAACTCACAAAATACATACATTTGAAAACTAACGCACGCGCGAAAACACAAAAAGCTTTGTCACGGCTCGAAGAGTCAACGAAAATTTTAGCCGACTCACTTTAAAAAAAAAAACTATATGCACAGTTATCGGTGCTCTGTATTAAACTGAACGAAGAGTCCGGCTATGCGAAGACCACTAAAATCTCCATGCAACTTCATCCACAAATATGAGGAAAGCTGCAACATTCACCTCGCAATGAACGGCGTGTTTAGAAGGGGCGAAATCCCTTCTCCCGATGTTATGGAGCCACTGCTTCCGACGCACGACATTCCGTTCACCTCGAGGGATATAAAATAAGGCTTGCCCTTTCTCTGGCCTGCTGCTGCATTGAAACGCGCAGCAGCAAGGCATTTTCACGGAGAACGAATCTCAGATTCCTACGAAAGGATGGAAGAACTTGGGAAACACACGTTCGGAGCGGCAGGGCGACCACCGCTTGGACTGCTCATGGCGAGCGGGAGAAACTAAGGCGCGCGAATGCAAGTTTCGCGCCGTTTTCGTGACGTCAGGGTCACTTTCGGGGTAGTCTCGAGCGCCGCAGCCATTCAGCTTGGCGGATGCGCTGCCTACGCGAAAGAGGGGGAGAAAACGAGTAGGTTGACCGCGCCGGCGAGGGTGTTGCGGCGTAGATCAAAGCGTGTCGCTACTTTCTAACATCAAGGGGTTTTATGGGAATTCCGCCTCTCCAGGTAGTGGCGTTGCTGCTGCTGTCTTGTCAGTGGGTGACGTCACGCCGCAGCTTGGCGTCTCCTGGTTGACTTGCTGCCGCCCGGTGGCGTGACTCTCCCGTGTCGCGCCGGGATTGGCTCCCTTGGGTGGCGTTATTGGCGCCTTGCCAGCTGGCTGGCGCCTCGGTGTTGCGGGGGGGGGCCCCGATGTCCTGGGCCCTGGCTGCTGAAGCCTGATGAATTTTCCGGTGCATTCGCGGGAGCCGGTGAGGTGCGGGCCCTCGCAGACTATGCACATTGGATTGCATTCGTGGGGGGCCATCCCCTCAGTACCAGCCCCCACGTTTTGGCCACAGAGGCCACATCTTTCGTTGACCGGGTTGGGACAGTTGTCCGCCCGGTGCCCCAGTGTGTCGAAACGGTAGCACGCTGGCACTGTCTTCTTGTACTCCCTGACGGGAGTCAGTTCTGCGTTGTAGTGGACGTAACGTGGAACGTTTCGTCCCTCGAAAGTCAGCACAGCCACATTGGAGTTTCCCAGCTTGCGCACGTGTACTAGTTCACCACCGCGCCACTGCACACTATGTTTCAGGGACTCACTGGTTTCGAGGTTATGCACAGAAATCACTCCACGACATACGTCACCGGTGAGCTTGAGGTGTCCTGAAGCGGGAGCGGTCCTTTGCTGGTGTTAAGTTGAAAATCCGTTAGTAGCTTCTGAACTACCTCGGGATTCTGCGTGCCACAGACGATGATGTTTTGTTCCCAATTGGGAGGAACTGTGATGGCGTTCATGTGCTGCCTACCGATGAGTTGGGAAATGGCAGCGCCGAGCTCACCTTGCTGAAAGGTTGTCTTGAGGGCGACCGTAGTGCGCGGCTCGAGCACGATCACGTAGTCGTCGGGATTCATCCTGACCGTTGGCTTTGGCGTCCACTTGGAGACTGGTGAAGAAGTCTTCTGCGGAGCTTTAGAGGACGACGACGGAGTGCGAGCGTCTCCCTTGGCTGAATTGTTCAGAGGAGTCTTGGACGTGGCTGCTTCTCGTGCGTTCTGCCGGTGGCGACGCCGGCTCTCGACAACTTGAAAAATGACGGCTTGTTCAGCCGAAATGTTGGGTGGGCCATCTTCTGGTTGGTTTGCAGGGATAGACGACCACGACAGAGTCGTGGCATCGTAGCCGCGTTGTTCAAGCAGCGCCATGTTGAGAGGTTGGCCGGCGGGCGTCTCCGCAGCCAGCGGCGGGGGAGCTGGAGCCGTTAGGTCCAGCTCGGCCGCTACGTGGTGATGCGAAAAGTTGCTCTAAATGGCCGATAATTGGGCGTACCTGGGTAAGATCGGTCTCCCCAGGATCCTGCTGACTTCCCGGATGCAGCCGTGCAGGTTTCGTAGGGGTTACGCATATATTTCCGCGGTTCCAGCCGAAAATCGACGGAGCCGATGCGCCTCGCGTCCGATCACTCCGCGTTCCCCTGGATGGAGCAAGAACCAAGCGCAAAGTACATGAACGCATTTGTTGGCAGAGAAGAAGCCGCCCCCTCCCTCTCCGTCCCGCGTTGCCTTCCCGCTTTGATCCATTCGCGTGGTATATTGCGTTGCCAGTTCCCCTTGCGCCCGGTGGCAAGATACGCATTTGGTGTCGCAGCAAAGCGTCGCCCCCCTTTCCTCCCTCCCATACCGCCACGGCGTTTTGCGCCACGGAAGTCACGTTTCCTCTCCGCTGACTGAAAAACTTTATTGGCCAAAGTATTGACAGGGAGGGTGTGGACCGATCCTTAAGGGACGTTCCTTATAAATACTAGGTGGGCTCCTCATTACAGAAGCCCATTGGCTATAGCCGGGGCTTGGGCACGCACGACCAGGGCCTTCTGGCTCGCCAGGTCGGAGCAGCCGAGCAGGGCCGCCTCCCAGTCCTCCCGGATAGGGTTGGGTATAGGGGGAAGGTGCGGGGTGGATTGGCATGCCCACACCATGTGGAAAATGTCCGAAGACTTTTCTCCACAGTGTGGACACTCCCCTGTGCAAACAGCCGTGCGTTCGCTCTCCGTCATAGCGCGCGTTCCACTCGCGCTTTCACTCGCACATACGGCGCGTGGCGACGATTTTATCGCCCTTGGACTTTATGCGGAACCTCACACCGACGGCGATGGCGACGGTGACGCCGACGGCAGAAATCTGCTTGAAGTGTCCATATCATTGCTATCGCAATAAAAGAGGGCACACGCGTGAAATAGCAAAGCAGGTAAGCGTGACCAAACATGACACAAGGCAGCGCGCACCCCACTTCAGTGCAACCACGATGATGAAACGGCCTTGGAGATGAGTGAGTGACCGCTGCGGGCGGATTTCGGAAGCTGCGAGACCGGTCACGCACGGTCACGCGCTTCCTAGGCACGCCTCCACAAAGGCGGCATACAGCGTAAGCAGCATAGCGCGGGGCGTGCGCTGGTGTGATATCGGATCCCACGATGGCGTCACCTTCGTTTTTGCGCAATTCCCCGTGCATCACCACGTTTAATATGCCTGTTTGATAAGGTCCCTGTATTTTTTGAAGGTAGCGCAAACTACTCCTCTCCGCACGGTTTCTTCCTCGCCCCTCCCTATCGGCCGCCATTAGTGAGCAAAGCGCGCGGCCTCTACCGTCCGCTTCAGATCGTATTGCATGTGGCGCGTTGAAGCGCTTCCTTGAAACGCGACTGTTCTGGGCGCATTTTCAAAAGGCTGTTAGTACGTAAGATATCTACGTAAGATATGTAGTACCTTCAAATAATAGTAGAATCTGCACCGCTCAGACGAGGAAAACGATAGGTAGAACAAGTTAAACGCAATCCTAAGCAGTCTTAGCTACTGCTGATGTTTCTCGTAATCGAATGGTGTTCTGTTTACCTGACGCATTTACGAAAACAAAGAGCTACATCAAGCTATGCACACACAACACGGCGGAGACATTTATGTGCTAAATAACCTAAACGTGTTTTTTTTATTTCCAAAATGCATCCGCGCGCTTTTCTTTCCCTCTCAATTATATGCCTTGGTTCCCGTGTGTGCGAGCGCTTTCTGCGTTTTGCTCTTTAATTGGCGACTCTTCCAAGAAGCTCATTTTATGAGAAGTCATGCTGATATTCCTATTGCCAAAATGTTCCCTTCTGTTTGCCGCAGAGCATAAACCGGTATTTTTATTTTTTTTACTCTGTCGTTGGCTGATGGTGAACTCGCGAACGCACCCACCTTCCCGCGTTGATCCAGCTAACTGGGTGATAACAGCGATCAGAACCTCCATAAGTAATAACCTGCCTCGGTGGCAGTTAAATTTTCTTCTTCCGGTACGGTGGAGCCATATCACTCGCTGTTTGAGTTTTCGTTAGCCACGAGGAACCGCAAAAAGCTTGCCCCCCTTGGCAATGCTAGTCGAACATTCGTGCTGCAGCCGAGCGCGTCTTCAAAAATGTAAGAAGCCTACGCTCACGCACAGCGCACATGTGTCCCGGTGTTTCTACGCTCACTAATGGCGCCGTTTTGCAGCGATAACGAAAGCCGCGCGCGTTCTCCGTCACGTGTCAAGCCTCGTCCTATGGGAGAGCGAAAATTGTTTGGGCTACCTGTGGAACATACCGGGACCTTACTGTTTGAACCACGTATCTCTCCTCTAGTGGTGGTCATTGGTTTCAACGATTTGGAACAACCATCTGTCTATCCACGAAGGGAACAATTCGGCCGCTCAAGCTTTTCTGTCAACGCGGCCCGAGACGGGGAGAACGCCGCACTATGCGCTGCTGCCACGAAATGTTGCAAAGTATCAGCATGTACTACACCGTTATCAGGAGATCACGGTTCGGGGGCGCTTCGTTTACGCGTTGCCGATTGCTGATAACGGTCCGTAGTAATGTAGTAATTTCCACTTGACAACCTGTGCCTTATCATACAACGTCGAATGGCCATTAACTCAGAGGCACGTGACCCTTTGCCAGCCTCTCACTCATCATATTTGTTGTCAAGCGATAAGCTCCGACGGGGGTTGCCGCTGCGAGTCCAAGCTCGCTTTCCGCGAACCCGTGCCCCTTGCTACTCAGAGGCTGGCTTTGGCGCAAGGCTTAACCCTCTAGCGGCTGAGCGTGCTTCGCAGGCGAAATTTCGCCCACCACACGAAATGGCCACAACATTTTGCCCAAAATCAAACACATATTCTTAGATTAGATAGAATTAAACGCTAAAACCGTGATTTCTCCCGCAAGGCCCGCAATAGATACGATTTCCTTCTAATGCCGAGTTCTCGAATTAAATACGAATATTAAACATATAATCGACGTCAAATCAGTTCTTCAGAATTCGGCAAGATGGAGGAAGGTTCATCAATTTTTTTTCCTTTCATATAATCAATAATATTCAAAATTTTTGAATACTTGCACACTCCTACTTATAAGGTTCATGTCCCTTCTTGCAGCACTCAAATACATTCTCCTTGTCATATCATATCTCGGACATCACTGGAGTGAAACCACCTGTTTGTAACCATTGTTTCCATCAGTGTAAATTCCTTGTTTCGTGACGCATTGGTCAACATTCATACTAGAGTTCTCTTTCACTGCGATTGTTTACTTGTTTTTTTTTCTGTTTTGGTACCTAATGTGTTCCTGTCGAAGTATTTTGTATTTCAACATTTGCTTATGATATTTTTCTGTAATTAATGTCAAATGCCCTGCAAGCCACTCTGCTCTTTAAGTTATCTTGAAAGGTTCTCAAGGTGCCATAAGTATAAATGGATTGCTGAAGAAAATTTTATAGTGGTGTATTGTGTACTTTTTTTTCATCTGGCAGGTGATCCTGATGAGTGCGACAATCAACAGGGACAAGTTTTCGGAGTACTTCGACGATGAGCCTGTCATCAGGATTCTGGGCATGGCACACCCGGTCACTCGGTTCTTTCTGGACGCCCTCGTTTCAGAAAACATTGTGACCGCAAAAGCGTTTCAAAAGGTAATGGCACAAACAACTGTCTAGCAGTTCTGGCTGTGTGAAACGCTTGGTCGCTCACGCTGGGTCTGTTCTCAACTGTCGTGCCATGCACAATTTTGTCCAGTTGCTGCCTTCCATGCCTGCTATGCATAGCTTCAGTCCCTAGAATAACTAAAATATTGCCATTGCCTCTTCGCCTTTTCCATCCGTGTGATGATAATGACGATTTCTAAGGACATTCCCTTTAAATTGGGGTCGCAACAGTCACCCCGCCTGTTTGAGCTAGTTAGATGTTCCCATATCATAATCCAGCACTCTGCCTATCTATGCCTCGTACCACTGTGCCTATCTGGCAGCGTGTGGGCTAATCGCACCTGCTAAAAAGTGCCCATAATGTTGTTCAAGGTCACGATGAATACATTGTGACCACATTAATGAGTCCCTGACAGCATCCTAAACGAGGGTGAAAATACAGAAAGAAGGGGAAAGATAAGCGGGGTAGTGCGGCCTGGCGCAGCATCTGGAGCAGCTAGCAAGCCGCCACCGTTTGAAAAGCGATTGCAAGCGACGCTGCCGACGCTGCCCCATTGCCTTTTCCCTGGTATTTTCAAAGTTGGGATTTCGAGATATCCGGAGTTCCCCGCAAGAACTTTTTGAAGAAAAGGGGTGAAAAAAGCATAAATTGACATCACTGCTGGAGAAACATTTCTACTTGACCGACATTTCGAGATATCAGAGTGCGACTTAATGAGGATTACGTATTCGTTACCTGCTGATATTAGTGATGAGCGTTCCAATGTTTACATTGTCATAGCTTACAACTTGTTATATCTGTGTTTGTTATATCGAAGTTGGACGGCAAAGTCACAGCTCTCAATTTGTCATCTGTAGTGTGCTTCTGACGCGGTCCGGATTGTTCCCGACGTTTTCATGCACATCGTGGACATGAAGCCTTCCGAAGCAATTTTCTGTTTCCTGCCCGGGTGGAACGAGATCAACAACGTGCGAGCAGAGCTTTGCGAGGGAGCTCCAGCGAAGTTTGACAACTGGAATCTGCCGCTGCAATCGCGTCTCCGATACCAGGAACAGCAAAAGATCTTTGAAAATCCTCCAGCAGGTTGGTTGGTTTATTGGTCGGACAGATTATTGGCTGGCGGTACAAATCAAGTTGCCTATTTACTCGCTTTTAATCAGTTTATCATTCACTGCAAATTCAACATCGCTTTCTTTGGAAGCTTCCCACAGCCGATGGCATTAAACATTTATCAAATACTACATGTTTTTACTGCAATGTGTCAGACTTTATATAGATATGTTTATTTTGCTTTATCTGCTCTTTATTTTTTGTACTGAACGCTGCCTAAACATCAGCGCCAGATATATACTACCACTCTGCGCTCATCCCTCATTGCAAAACCGCTGGCTTGTCAAATTTTGCAGAGTGGTAGTGCTTTGCAGCAAGTTTAGTTTAATACAGTAGATTTCAGTTAATTCCACTCCGGTTCAAAATTTTTGTTAAGTCAATTTAGACTGAAATCCCAGCCTGCATCCATACTAAGCCCGCATCCAGCTATGGACCGAAAGTTTAGGTATTTTGATCCTAAAACTGGCTTTCACTGGATAATTCAAACTTGGCTGGTCAGCATCCACACACCTGACCCCAATGATGACGTTAGTATTGAATCCAATAGGGCAGTGTCTGTCCTGGCCACACTTTGGGCACAGTGATTGCGTCAGACGTATGCCATCTCCGTTCAAAAACGCCTATTTTCGGCCTCCCCCAAGAAGATATTCAGGCGAAAACGATTGCTCACAATGATTTATTACAGCACTTACCCGATTTAATCCCACACCTTTTTGTCCAAGAAAATTCGGCCGAAGGTAACCGGTATGGTGCAATCCGATATGAAACCAAGACCAAAACCAAGTTCATAGCATTCGCAAGAGCCTACCGTCAGACCCAGCCTAGCCAGCGTCATCACCATTGCAATCACAAGATGGCGACATCTAATGGCAACAGAACAAGTTATCACATAGCATGACGATGACGACGGGCTTCTTTCAGTATGATTACGTGAGCACATTCAAAAGATAACCTATTTTACATGTCGATCTATCAGCTACAAGTTGCGTCACATGTTCTAGGCATTTGGAAAATCGCATGCGTCGCAGGATGAGCTATTAAAGTGCTTAGTCTTGGTTGTGGGCCACCATCCCATTTGCGATTTTTGTGGAGTCGTTTGATATATTCGGAATATCAGATGCACTATGAACCGAACAGAGAGCGCGTAGAAGTTCTTCATACACAGTCTTAAGGTGCTCCGAGAGTAACGACGATAGACTTCGCCATAAACAGAGACATGCTACATTTTTGTTGCTAAAAAATCCGGTGCACATTCGATTTCTACTTTACATAAGAGCTCCGTCATTTTTATGTTAGCTTTCTGCTTTGAATCCATAAAATGTGGATGAGCGTTCGATTCAGGGACGTGTTAAAATCAGACAAATACTACCACGTGAACCAGCGGTGGGTTTGAAAGTCTTTTCTGCCTCTTGAAGGTATGTCGCCACGCAAAACGATGTAAAGGTGAACTCGTGGAAGCTAAACAGGGACTCACCTATGAGCGTCGTGAATTTTAGCCTCTCACAACCTTCCATTGATGTACATTAAATGTTTCGAAAACTTTTATTCTTGTTGTTCTCGAAATTTTATTTTCAGTTCTTTTTTGTTGCGCAAGAGCTCGTAACTTTTGAATAAACTAATATTGTTCAGAGAACTTTCCATGCTTCTTTCCTAAACATTAAGCTGTACAATGAACTTGAAAACCATGAATAACTTTTGAGGTTATAGGATTTCAATTCAAATGCAACCACCTGAAAAAACACAATTTTTTCTGCTATAACATACTTAATACTGATGACAGCGCAAATATCATGGTTCATTGCACAGGCTAGATATAAAACTACATTGCTGCCAATCCATTATCTTTTCATGTGGTAGTATCGGTACTTATGACTGCTGGCGTGACGGACATATTTTGCCTAATTTTTGGTATTAAATTGCAATTAGTTTTATTAGTTTTGGTTTGTTTACCTCACACACTCGAAGGGTCTTTTTTAGCAGCCTTTCTGAAGGCAGACACAAAGCAATCAGTTTAGGGTCAAAATCTAAAAAGATTTCCAAAAAGGTAGCAACGTACCTTAACTCGACTCGCCGAATAATTGCTTCCTCAGGGTCGTATTATTACAACTCCACTGCACCATGTTAGCAGGCTTTACTTTTTAGCGGTTTGTAGCCTTGGGACACTCTGCATACGGTCAATCCCGGATATATTGAACTCGGATATACAAAATTATTCTCTATATAGAATAGTTGTAAAATTACCTTTTAAATCCTTTGCACAAGTATAGCGATGTACTACGCGTACATTGAACTCGTGTTCACCGCCACACTCGATATATCGAACGCTGTGCCACGCCGTGCTCCTGCAAGTACACTTCTAATGGGGACGCGATCACTTCTTGCGTTGTCCGAAATATGTAATGCCGACAAAATTGAAATGCACTGTTTTGGCAGACGCTGTCAAAGAAGCGAATAATTTGATGGGTAATACATGCCATGGCGGAAAAATGAGCGGGCTGCTCTCAGTTTTGCTCGCTGCGCATATGGATGGCTGGTGCAAACTGCTGCTGTTCGTCATCGGCAGGAGCAGAGCGCCGCTCAACTTCGAAAACGCAAAAGGTCTCTCGGTTAGTTGTACATTCCGCAAGGAAGCGTAGCTAACATCTCTTTTGAGTGAATATATTGCGGACCCATTGTTATTTCCCTATGAATCACTCCTGCTCTTATCGCCAATAAAGAGTGATTGATTGTTTGATTAGTTTCATACACAATAATTTCAAAGCGGACGTAGACGATGCCACTCAAAACGCAGATTCTACTCAAAAGGAACAGCATTGCGACATGTCACAGCTATGGCAAAAACACGATGATTAGCATGCCTGCAAAGCTCTTCCACTCGCTGGAAACCAACTCAGAAACCCATCTTTCATCACATTTCCTGCACTCTTCCTGCCTGCAGATGTGCGCAAGGTGATCCTGTCCACCAACCTTGCTGAGACATCCGTCACTGTCGACGACGTGGTGTACGTTGTAGGCACTGGTCTTCACCGAGATCAGTGCCTGCTCGGTACGTTCCCCACGTTGATGGCCAGTGTCCAGCAGCGAGCGGGTCGCGCAGGTCGTGTACGATCTGGAGAGTCATGCCACCTAATCACGCAAAATGAATTCCTCTCCTGGGACCAGTTCAAGCGCCCCGAGCTACAGACCACCGACCTAACAACGGTGGTCTTCGACCATAAAGTAAGTGCAGCTTCACTCACTTCTTTGAAGTTAGAACAATTCATCATTAGTGCCACTGCTGCAATGCTATAGACAGGACGGTGAACATTACCAGAAAAATATAGGATGAGAAAGTGCACATGGCTGGCACAACTAGCCTTATATACAACATGTGATCAAAATTCACAGGGTCTGTTATTTTATTCCTAAGACGTCTTGAAGCCAAAAGCCCAAGTGCCGATGCAATAAAGACGGACGCATGACGTACACATCCCAGAAATGAGCAGTCAATTGGCTGGCACATCTCTACAAATTGTCTTGGAGTCTGGCTGACCTGTATTTGCTGCTGCATTCTATTCTTTAGTTGTCACCCACTACAGTCAAGCACGGATATAGCATTATTACGCCCAGAAATGGATATAACGACTTATCTGATATATTGAAGTAAATCTAAAATGCTTATCGCTGATAACAGTATCAAGTTTCATTTCACGTTTTAACTTTGATCCCCTGAAAGCAGTCAAATTGTTCCGATGTCGTCGTATGATGGTGTTCAAAAGCTATTTTCTTTCAGAAATCTTGCATTCATGATGATTCTTTATATGTTTTAACGATGTCGGATTCAATGATTCTCTATTGCTAAGAGGTTTATTGGCAACGGATGCAGGCGAACGGGTAGCACTCACAAGCGTTCTGCCAAGGACAGCGACCACGAGCTCATGCCAGTGGCGATGCTGCTGAGGCACAGGTTACTCTTCTTCATTACAATCACCCTCCACCGAAAGAGGCGCCATCCTGGCGGCTTAAGGCGAAGACACTGCTATTGGGTCGTAGTACGGCTTAATGCGACAGACGTGGACAAGTTCGCGGCCGCGATTGCGCAGGTCTGTCGGTGGCTTGAGGGGCTCCACGAGGTAATTGACGGAGGACGTTTGTTCCAGAACGCGGTAGGGTCCGAGGTATTTCGCGACAAGTTTTGCGGTGAGGCCGGGTGTGGGAGCGGGTACCCGAAGCCAGACCAGAGAGCCAGGGGAAAATGTTGGTGCGGAACGGTCGGCAGGTTGACGGGAGTGCTGCTGCCACTGGTCCTCGGTGGAAAAAGAGCGGGCAAGCTGGCAGCATTCCTCAGCATGTCGAGCAGCTTCAGACAGCGGAGTACTTTCGGACGCATCAGGTTGATATGAAAGAATTGTATCGAACGTATTAGATGGTTCTCGGCCATATAGGAGAAAGTATGGGGAAAATCCAGTAGTTGCTTGGGCCGCAGTATTGTAGGCATACGCCACGAAAGGGAGAATTTGGTCCCAATTTGAATGATCAGAGGCGAAGTACATTGATAGCATATCACCAAGAGTACGACTGAAGCGTTCTGTCATGCCGTTAGTTTGCGGATGGTACGCTGTACTTGTGCGGTGAATGATTCGGCATTCGTCGAGTAGTGCCTTCAAAGCATCGGCAAGAAAGGCTCGGCCTCTATCGCTCAGAAGTTCGCGAGGGGCACCGTGGCGCAGAACGAAATGGTGTAACAGAAGCGATGCAACGTCGCGGGCGGTGGCAGTCGGCAGAGCGGCGGTTTCAGCATAACGGGTCAAGTGATCCACGGCAACAATAATCCAGCGGTTCCCTGCTGGAGTGGATGGTAGCGGTCCGTATACGTCAATACCAACACGATCAAAGGGACGACTAGGGCAAGGAAGGGGTTGTGACGGGTAGACTTGTCCGGGAGGTAATTTACGGCGTTGGCACTGAGTACAGGAGCGAACGAACTTTCGCACGTAGTTATACATGCCGCGCCAATAAAATCGGAGGCGTAGTCGAGGGTAGGTCTTCAAGAGGCCGGCATGCGCGCACTGCGGGTCCGCGTGGAAAGCGTCGCAGATAAGGTCACGGATATGTCGGGGTATCACAAGAAGCCACTTGCGTCCGTCAGAAAGGTAATTACGGCGATAAAGAAGGCCATCGCGAATGCAGAAGTGGGTAGCCTGGCGGCGAAGAGTGCGAGATGGTGAAGAGCTGGATGGATCAGAAAGGATGGTGATGAGAGCACTGATCCAGGGATCCTTGCGCTGCTCCGACTGCATGTTGTGCAGTGCATGTGATGTAAGTGCGGGCTCAAGGGCGTATAGGCAAGCGTTGTCAGCTGCGACTGGTGAACGAGAAAGGGCGTCGGCGTCCGTGTGTTTGCGACCAGAACGGTAAAGAATGCGGATGTCGTACTCCTGTAGCTTAAGGGCCCAGCGAGCAAGTCGGCCAGATGGGTCCTTGAGGGTGGACAGCCAACAAAGGGCGTGGTGGTCAGTGATGACGTCGAAAGTGTGACCATACAAATAAGGGCGGAATTTCCCAAGGGCCCAAATAATGGCTAAGCACTCTTTCTCTGTAACCGAGTAATTAGCTTCGGCTTTTGTCAGAGTTCGGCTCGCGTAGGCGACGACATATTCATCGAACCCCGCCTTCCGTTGCGCGAGTACGGCACCGAGTCCGACGCCGCTGGCATCGGTGTGGACCTCGGTGGGGGCGGCAGGGTCGAAGTGACAGAGGATAGGTGGCGAGGTTAGCAGGCGGCGTAATTTCGTGAAGGCGTCATCACAGGCGGGTGACCAAGCTGAAAGTTCGTTGTCGTCACTTAGAAGGTCTGTCAGGGGTGCACTAATGGATGCGAAATTTCGAATGAAACGTCGGAAATACGAGCATAAACCAACGAAACTTCGAAGCTGCTTTAACTTCGTCGGTTTTGGAAAGTCAGCGACGGCGCGGAGCTTGGCTGGGTCCGGAAGAATGCCGTCTCGCGAGACAACATGGCCAAGAATGGTGAGCTTTCGGGCACAAAAACGACATTTTTTAAGTTGAGTTGAAGTCCCACGTCAGCGAGACATTTCAGAACGTGCTCGAGACGGCTGAGATGTGTATCGAAATCAGCGGAAAAGACAACGACGTCGTCCAGGTAGCAGAGACATTTATTCCATTTGAGGCCGCGTAAAATATTATCCATCATCCTCTCAAAAGTGGCTGGAGCGTTACACAGGCCGAAAGGCATCACGGTAAATTCATATAATCCGTCAGGTGTCACAAATGCTGTTTTATGTCGATAAGATGGTGCCATAGGGACTTGCCAGTATCCGGAACGTAAATTCAGCGAAGAAAAGAACTCCGCTCCCTGCAAACAGTCGAGGGCGTCGTCGATGCGCGGTAACGGGTAAACGTCCTTGCGCGTTATCCTTGTTCAGACGGCGGTAATCGACGCAGAAGCGAATAGAGCCGTCCTTTTTCTTAACAAGAACGACTGGTGACGCCCACGGACTGCTCGAAGGCTGTACAACGCCGCGCTTGAGCATGTCATCAACCTGGTCATCAATTACAAGGCGCTCCGAGGCGGAAACCGGATAAGGGCGTTGCCGCAGAGGTGCATGACTGCCGGTATCTATCTGGTGAAAAACGGTTGACGTGCGACCCAAACCGGAAGCAGGGCTGTCAAAAGAGGCGCGGAACTTCTGCAGCAGAGTGAGCAGCTGGCTTCTTTGTGAAGATGATGTTTCATCGTCGATGGATGGAGCGGTTGAAAGCGTCGAGGAGAGCCTGATCAACCGCGGGGTCACAAGAAAGTGAACTAAGGTCCGTAGGAGGAGAAGCCGCAGGAGCATCAAAGATGCAAAAGGTGTCGACCGGCTGAACAAGGCCTAGGCATTCGCCATGAAATAAAGGTAAAGGGCACGCCGTGGGATTGTCGACGAGCATCTTCGTGGCGCCACTGCGAAGAGTAAGGAGAGCAAAGGGCAGCGGAGAACATTTGAGGCGAAGGAAAACTTTAGAGGGCGTAAAGGGGGACGTCTGGTGTGAAGCCGTTGCCTACGCAACTCGTCGTAACTCTGACACAATTCTATCACTTCAACGACAGTGCGAGGACTCTTCGATAATAACATTTGGAATGCGTCGTCCTCAATACCCTTCATTATATGTTTTATCTTCTCCTCCTCTGACATCGACGCGTTCACCCGATTGCAAAGGTCAATAATGTCCTCAATGTAGCTCGTGAAATTCTCCCCGATCTCTTTGGATCGTGTGCGCAAACGCTGTTCTGCACGGAGCTTTCTTACTTCTGGCCGACCGAAAACTTGGGTAAACATGGTTTTGAAGACCAACCACGAAGTGAGGTCGCCTTCATGGTTTAGAAACCACAGTTTCGCAACGCCCGAGAGATAGAAGGCTACGGTTCTCAACTTGGTAGCATCGTCCCAGTGGTTATGGTCACTCACTCGCTCGTATGAAGAGAGCCAATCTTCAACGTCGTTTTCATCTGTGCCGGAGAAGATGGGGGATCTCACAGACGTAAGGCGCCGGCACAAACCAGGGTGGGCGGCGCCGTTGGAGGAGTTGGAGGAGTCCCGCTTGCGTCCTTGGGCATGATGGGGGGTAGAGTGCGACTCCGAAGTTCCAGGGTGGTCGAAACCCAGCAGACTCCACTACTTGCTAAGATGTTTATTGGCAACGGATGTAGGCGAACGGGTAGCACTCACAAGCATTCGGCCAAAGACAGCAACAACGAGCTCATGCCGGTGGCGATGCTGCTGAGGCACAGGTTACTCTTCTTCATTACAGTATTTTCATATGCCAAATATTGTATGTAACGAGAGCTGTTTTGTGTCGTATGCTGCTTCTTTTTAAAAAGCTACCACGTTGCATACATTGCCAACTAGGCAGCATAACAGCTTTAAAGAAAATTGTTGCTTTCTTCAGACCATTGCAGCCAATGCACCACACCTGCCCGATGACGAAATCGAAGAGGAGGCATCTGGCAGGGACGTGGTGCCTGACAACGCCGGCGCCAAAAGAACTATTTACGACATCATGACAGGACGGCAGCTCACAGTGTCGAGCAAGTCCAGTCCCCGGATAGACCGTGAGCTCATGGCGAAGGTGGAGAAGTCGTGGAAGTACTACCAGCGTGCAAGACTACAGCTTCCAATATTTGCACGCAGGTGAGAAACCGGTAGCGCCACGCATATCCTGGGCCAACATGTAACCTAAAATTGTCTTCTTCCTGAAAGGACCTACTGCAACAAAGTTTCACATTGGCTAAATTTGTTGTAGATATGCAGTACGGCTCAATCGAAATAAGATTGACAAAGCTGTAAGGGCTAGCAGTTACCTAATTCTTCATCTAAATAACACCTTAGCTTGCAATGTGACCATGCAGTGGCCAGAAAATAAGCTGCTGATTTCATAACCGTGCGCGCACGCTGACTTCGCTGTCGTGCCTAGACACCCTGACGGGCACTGGTTCTCAACACTTTGGATCCTGTGCCATTTCTGGTGTGTGCTAATGGTAGCACTTCTTTTAACTTCTGGTATAAATTTGTGGGACATTATTGTCCTTAATGAGGTTAGAAGAACTGGTGAGGCTTATACTGTGCTGACTAACGGCCACGTCCTCTGCTACAGAGGTCTTCCAGATAAGAGATAATTCGGAGTGGGATGTCTAATCCATAAGGACATAGCGGGCAACATTGATGAATCCTACATCATTAATGAGGGGGTAGCAGTAGTCGTAATCAAGCTAAACAAGAGGTACGGAATGAAGGTAGTGCAAGCATACACTCAAACCCCCAGTCACGATGATGAAGAAATAGAACAGTTTTATGAAGATGTTGAATTAGCAATGAGAAAGCTACAAACTCAGTATACCATAGTCATGGGCGACTTCAATGCAACAGTGGGAAAAAAAGCAGGATGGTGAACTAGCAGTTTGCAACTGCGGCATCGATTCTAGGAGCTCTAGAGGAGAGATGTTAGTAGAATTCGCGGTAAAGAATAAGCTCCGAATAATGAAAACCTTCTTCAGGAAGAGCAGCAACAGGAAGAGGACCTGAAAAATCCCTAAAGGAGAAACAACAAATGAAATAGATTTCATAATCTCTTCCGATCCCAGCATAGTGCAGGATGTAGAAGTGTCAGGGTAAAGTGCGGTGACAATAGGTTAATGAGGTTCATGATTTCTCCTAATTTGAAGAAAGGGTAAAATTCGTCAAGCAGAAACAGGCCAACCAAGTGGCAGTATAAGGGCAAAAGCACACCAATTCAGGCTGGCGCTCACAAACAAACATGCCGCTTTGGAAGGGGAAGATGAAGATAACATAGAGGTAATGAATTAAACCGCAACTAGGCTGATTTCAGAAGCATCGATTGACGTGGGAAGTAAGGCACCAAGGCAACCCTCAGGTAAGCTCTCCCAAGAAACAAAAGACCTAATAAACAAACGACAAAGCATGAAAATGTCCAACTCAAGAGATCAGATAGAATTCGTTGAACTGTCAGAACTGACCAACAAGAAGAAAGTAAGCGATATTCAAAATTATATAGTGGGAAAAATTGAGGAAGCAGTACAGTATGGACAGAGCATGAAATCGGTGAGAAGAAAACTTGGCATAGGACAAGGCAAGGTGTATGCACTGAAAGATCAGCAGGGTAATATCAGCAGTAATTGAAATAATATAGTAAACACAGCAGAAGAGTTCTACACTGACCTGTACAGTACCTAGAGAAGTCACGCTACCTTCATTCGAAGTACTCATGAACAGGATACAGAGGCTCCTTCTATAACTAGCGATAAAATTAGAAGGAACTTGCAAGACATCACCCGGGGAAAACCGACAGGAGAAGATGGAATAACAGTCGATTTAATCAAAGATGGAGGAGAAATCTTGCTGGAAATGTTTACCGCACTTTGTACGCAGTGCCTCATGACTTCAAGTGTACGAGAGAACGGGAAAAATGCCAACATTATACTAATCCATAAGAAATGAGATGTTAAAAAACGTAATAATTATAGACCCATTAGCTTGCTTTAAGTATTGTATAAAATATTCACCAAGATAATTTTCAATAGAATGAGGGCCACACTTTACTTCAGTATAACCAAGAGAACAGGCTGGCTTC
Source organism: Dermacentor silvarum (assembly GCF_013339745.2). Taxonomy (NCBI): domain Eukaryota; kingdom Metazoa; phylum Arthropoda; class Arachnida; order Ixodida; family Ixodidae; genus Dermacentor; species Dermacentor silvarum. The sequence goes on from NC_051154.1 coordinate 299,849,497, forward strand.
CGGAAGATATATTCTACAATGGATCACACCCATGTCGTCAATCAGGTCATCGAGAAATCTGCGGAATAGAATTAACCTCTATATGGCTTTCATAGATTTTGAAAGGGCATTTGATTCAGTAGAGATACCAGCAGTCATACAGGCATTGCGTAATCAAGGAGTACAGCAGGCATACGTGAATACCTAAATTTCACAGCTACCTCAGTTATCCACAAGACAAGTAGGAAGTTACCTATCAAGAAAGCGGTTAGGCAGGGAGGCACAATCTCTCCAACGCTATTCACTGCATGCTTAGAAGTATTCAATCCATTAAACTGGAAAAGCTTAGAAGTGAGGATCAACGGCGAATATATCAGCAACATTCGGTTTGCAGATGACATTGTCCTGTTCAGCAACACTGGGGACGAATTGCAACAAATGATTGAGGACCTTAATAGAGAAAGTGTAAGAATTGGGTTGAAGATGAATACGCAGAAGAGAAAGATAATGTTCAATAGCCTGGCAAGGAAACAACGATTCAGGATCGCCTGTCAGCCTCTAGAGTCTGTAAAGAAGTACGTTTATCTAGGTCAATTACTCACAGAAGACCCTGATCACGAGAAAAAAATTTACCGAAGAATAAAATTGGGTTGTAGTGCCTACGGCAGGCATTAACAAATCCTGATTGGGAGCTTACCACTGTCATTGAAAAGTGTACAATCATTGCATTCTACCGGTGCTAACACATGGGGCAGAAACTTGGAGGTTAACAAAGAAGCCCGAGAACAAGTTAAGGACCGCACAAAGAGCGATGGAAAGGAAAATGTTAGGCGTAGCGTTAAGAAAGAGGAAGAGAGCGTGGTGGATCCGAGAGCAAACGGGCATAGCGGATATTCTAGTTGACATAAGAAATGGAGCTGGGCAGGCCATGTAATGTGTAGGGTAGATGACCGGTGGGCCATTAGAGTTACAAAATGGGTGCCAAGAGAAGGGAAGCGCAGTCGAAGAGGGCAGAAAGCTAGGTTGGGTGATGAAATTAGGAAATTTGCAGGTGGAAGTTCGAATCAGCTGACGCGGGACAGGGTTAATTGGAGATTACAGGGATAGGCCTTCGTTGTGAAGAGGACAAAAAATAGGCTGATGATGATGATAAATGTTTGCTAGCTTTCTGTGATGCATCTTCATGCCATTTCCTAGGTTATTTTATGTGGCCCAACATTTCATTGCAATGTCCCTGTAGAGCCATGCTGACTTGACACTATCAAGTTGGTATTATTTGTATGGTAAATGAAGAGGTCTGAACTTTTGAAATTGTAGAGAAAGTATTGGCAAACATCGTAACTACCTAAAGTATTTGCTTTAATACTTGTTTGTGTGAATGGGTACCATTTTCGGCACCTAAAAGGTGCACGTGCTTCATGACATATGATACATTGTTTCGCCCAATTCCTTATGTCTGCAGCTTCATCGTGATGTCATGATTTTTATGACATAACCTGCTCTAGTATGAAATTAAAATCTCTTGCTTTCAAAACTTAGTACTTGCAGGGTGTCATCCTAGTATGTACAGGAAGCTTATGCCGAAGTTCTTACAACATCGAAAAATATTCGTGTGGTTGTACCTCTCTACAACAAATTATTTTATATAACAATTTAATCTAAAATATCATCCCCTCTCGTGTGATAGTTTCTACGATAGAATACAGGTTTATACACTCAAGATCCCATATAATGAACATAGATGCCATCTTTTTTATATACGAGAAGCGCATGGTAGAGTTCCTACAATCGAATATGTGTGTCAGTACAGTTAAACTGATATAAGGAATTATCGACATAATGAAGTAATTATCTTAAATGTTTCTTGTCGCTATCAGCGTGGGACGAATACATGCCTGTAGCTTATAGTTAAGCCTCAATATAACGAAGTCGGTCAAATCGGCAATATGCTTCTTTATGCTGAAATTCCATCTTTCATGCGAATAAGTACAGTCGCCGATGGATTCTTCTTATATAGAAGGGGCCACGAAATTTTGCGAGTTATCGGGCAATCAGAAAAGGCTAATTTGAATGATACAACAATTCATTTTGCTGAATTAAGGGTCGGCGACTAAAAATAAATTTTATGCTGTGTCGACGACAGCATCCGATCAGCAGTAGAAAGCGAAACCAACCACGCTTTTGCGTCCACTCCGCCCCGCGGCTGTTAGTGTCACCTGCAGTGGGCCGACGCTATCACGAAAAGCACTGACAGTGAGGAGTGAATGCTTTGTCTGCGTCTCGCTTCGAGTCGCTGAAACTTGACATTACGGGAGTTTCCATTTGTTGTGTCGGCATTCTTTGCGGCGGCATTGAAATTTCGTTATATTGAAATCATGAATAAAAACACTTCGTTATATTGAGGTTGTAAATGCATGGTGTTCTCCGCACAAGAAATGAAATAACTCATTATATTGAGAATTTCGCTATACAGCGACTTCCATTATTTCGACCCTGACGGAACCGACAAAGTCGTTCGAATTATCCACCTCGTCGAATAAAACAAGATGCAGAAAAACGCCAAAACGCTGCTTCATATTGCAGTACTTGACCCGAGCCAAATACGCCCCCGAATCAAATGTGTACCCACTTTCTATGTATTCAAAGTAGAAACCTAACGTAGATGTTACATTACATCTCCCGAACGTTTACATCTCCCGCACTCGATTGTTTAGAATGGCGACCGGTTTCCTAAAGTGAGCTTCGCCAAACGGTGTTTTTATGTCATCTTTGCCGCATTATAGCCTTGTTATGAGGTAAAGTGAGCGAATGTCGCGAAGGCAGTATTGGTTCCATATGCAATTGCATCGCGCCGGCAACTCTTAGCTCAATTTCCTTGGAAAACAGTAGCTATGCATATTAGAAGCCCAGTTTCCTCAGAAAATAATAGGCATGCATTATAATCAGGTAAATACCGTAATCTGACATTGTAAAGTAACGTTATTGCTTGAAAATCCTCCTAGGGCGGGCTGAAAATAGGTGTTTTCAACGGGAGATGGGACTTCAACGCATGCACTGTAGCCTAAGCTCCGCCGAAACAGACACTGCCACTAAAGGGGTCATTATTGTAGTTACCATAGGTATCAGGTGCATGTGTGCAGACTGGTCAAGTTCGAATTATCTGGCAAATGCTAATTTTAGGATTGAAATATCGAACGTTTGGGTCTATATGTAATGAGTCCAGGTATTTATTCGTACTGCGAATGCGTCACAGTGAGACGCGTACGCCGGAGGGTGCTTTTATTTCAGCAGAGAGACTTTGTTTCGCCAATTTCAATACCAAAGTTGAGACTTGCAGAGAGCGTTGTAGGCTGAGTTATAGCGTTCAATCCATCGGTATACTTTGACTTCACAGCAAAAGGTGCTAAGAAAATGTTAGTATATACATATATACCTCTATATCTGTACATCCATAGGTACCAAAAGAGCAAACGTCTGGTTCGAAATTAAGAAGAGAAAAAAATGCCCCATCATGTTTGCAACTCTATACTGAGTAATATACCAGAAACGACACATTTCTATAACCTGCCCATATCGGATCGTATGATAGGGACAGTAACACCGGTAACTTATTGTAAATACGACGGCTCAAAGGAAAGTAAAAGGCCTGGACACCTGAAGTATACGCAGTCATGGAAAGGACACAAAAAACTGCCGTAATACAAGGAATGGGAAAGTTGCTCTTTATGTACGGGATACAAAGAAAGGTCACATAGGCACAGAAATACTATGCAAATAATAAATACACAAAATAAACAAACATGCAGTCCAACTTAACAAGCGATAGAGAACGATGTTGGTTCTCTATAGCGACTCTACATAGCCACTGTGCCCAGCGAGCCCAAAGGCTAGCGTGGCTTGCGTGAGCTCGGTCGCTTGAATATACGAGGCTCAAGGATGGTCGTACAGAAATAGTTCCACCTTGTGAGAGTTCAAAATTCTCTGGTTTTATGTGCTAAGCAAATAAGGATATGATTATGAGGCTGCCATAGTGTGGGACTCCGGATGAATTTTTGAATGCCTAGGATTCTTTAACGTGCACCTAAATCTAGCAACACCAGCATTTTTTTCTTCTTTTCTTTTTTTCACATTGGGAAAATAACGAGTTGCGGTCATGCTGTCCGCAGCGCTGTGAAAGAAAGGGGAAATTGTCATCTCCTTGACTAAATAGCACGCAGCTGCAAAGAAAACCCATACGGATTGTTTTAAGATAGAACGCTCCGCAATTAAACAAAAATGTGTCCTGGCCTTGGTATCGAAACCGGGACAAACGCCTGTTTGTCAAAAGTGAAAAAGTGAAAAATAAAAGGTATTCTGAAGAATATTCAATTAGCTGTGCAAAGCATACCTTTAGCAGCTTCAGCCAGGTACGAACCCACTGCCTTATAGTGAGTTGGATCTGCTGTATATTTCCAGTATTTCCTGGATGTGCCTCAGGCAACACATGCAGTTAGCGAGATGGACTCTCTTGGGGGATCAGTCACACACAATCGCATCCTTCTTCTTTTTCTGGCAGGTAGCGCCCGCCCAGCGTAGCCGCCACTATGGCGGTGTGCACACGGAGCGGCGCACAATGACGACAGGAAGCCCCCGTGAGCTCGTTCAGCCCCCCGTTTGCGCCTGCTGCTTACTCAGTAGCTCCCTGCTCCGGCTGTTCCGCAGAACAGCTCCAGGCTCTGCAGGAGGCCGTACTATTCACTCGCCTGTGTTTATCTTAGCTCAAAGGTTCACAGCACGGTCGCTGCGGCGCATGTTGCCAGAGAATTTCACGTGAACCGACTTCACCGATACCCTGTGTTCACTAGACATATGGAAACGAATTCAAGTCCTTGGTACGCTAAAGTGCTGGTCTACCGGGGCAAGGCTCACCGTGGAAGTCCCCGGGAAGCGCTGCTATCACCTGGACGATCGTGCTGCGATACGGTGGTACCACTTGCGGAGAGCCGCCAACTCTTTTCTTCCGTCAATTTTTGTATTCGTTCAATATATTTGTGTGAATGTAGTACTGTTCGGCATGTTTGAAATATAGCTGATCGTGATTGAAGTGTGTTGCTGCATGAGTCGTTTCCATGAGCACGCGTTTAGTGCGCCACAGTAACGGGCAAATTTAGGTGAGCCTTATACTTTAATTTCGTTCTCACTTTCATTCTCTCTATTGTGTTCCTGATATTGCTGGTAAAAGCAACAACATGTTATTGACAATACTACGCGATCACACGCATGGTAGGCCAGACAAACGATGTTGTTCGAGTGCTCGGCTATAACATACTGAAATGGAATATAATTCACGCTAGCATGAAGTCCTCTTGATTTCCACTATGGCCTTCCTAGGAAAGAAGTCATCCTAATGTCGCTATGAATCAAATTTTCTGTTTAAGAACTCTTTGTAGCAAGTGCAGCAAAGCACGAACACATTGTCCCATACAGAAAAATGTGTTCACCTCAAATAACTATAAGAAAGTCCCGTGGACTGCTCTTTCAGCGCGCACCAAAGCTAATGGCAGCTGAGGAACAAAGTTCCGTGAATATAGAGTCTTTATTATGTCGACGGAAACCAGTGCGCAGAGATCCACTATACTGTTTCTATCGTAAGGCTTTTTTTCGATGAGCCGCGACGATATTACGCATCGGAGCCAACGAGGAGCAGCGAAGGGGCATTTATACTGCAGAAGCTGTATAATTGATTCTGATGGTTTAGAATTACACACAATGATAGTGCTTTTTGTAATTCCGACATGATCATCCTCTCGTCAGAGTAATGATACACTCCGCAATAAATAACACATTCATGATTAGTAGCAACACAGTCTCGCACGTGCAGACCATTACTTTGCAAACTTGTAGACCAATTGCGAAATGCTAAGAGCAGTACTACCTCGTGATACAGTCGTTGCTCTTCGGAATGTAATGAGCGAGAGAGAGTGAAACCATCACTGAGGACAAAGAAATTAAGCGATGCCAATGCCGCCATCAAAAGTTATATGTATTTTATTATGATATTGTCGCAAGACGCGCAGAACAGCACACAGGACGACCGTGCGATAACAAACACAAGCTCTCTATTCAGAGGTTCAAGAATAATTGCTTTCTTGCTTGCCTACGAGAGTGCCTCACACCCACTATGGGGGATTGGCCAAGAAACGGGTGATTTAAAAAAATTATCGGAGTTTAATGGGAGTACTTTTGAGAAATTTTGAATGGCTAAAGAAATCAAGTCAGATAAAATTTAAGAATTTAGCATGGAAATCGTCCTGATTCAATTATATAACCCACAACAGCTGCGCCGACATCCCTATGACAATGTCCCAGAGAAGAGGCACCGAAAGATAGAATATCGGGAATCGTAATATTCAATCCAGCACAGCAAAATTTTTCTTCTAAAGCGTGTTTTCTTAATGAGGAAAAACGGCGGCATGACAGGAAGAAGGGTTCTATTGTTTCGTCTTCACCACAGTTTGAGCACAAGGAGGAGGGCACCAGAACAGATCGATGCAGATAATAGTTTAATGTAGGAATTCGACATCGGACTTTGGTAAAGAGCACTTCAAGTTTTCTATTATGGCAGACTTGTCTATTCCAAGGAAATAGGAGGTGTCGATTACCAGCTAATTTTGGTAATGGCAGGTTCCAGGAGTCTTGTATGACTGCCCGTCTCCTGAACGTACCGGCGATTATGAAAGCTGATAAAGGAAGAATCGGAACGATTGAACCACTAAGGGAAGCTCTCGCCAAGCTGTCGGCTAATTTATTAATAACTAATCCTTTATGACCAGGCACGCATACCAGTCTAATTGTTGTAAGTGAGAAGGTATAAGACATTGAAATGTACGTGAAATCTGCACTATTTGCAGTGAGAGCTGAACATAACGATAAATAATTTGTTACTATTACAACTTCCGAGATTGACGAGTGCACTTTTCGTAGAGCCAATGTAACCGCCAGAAACTCAGCTAGAATTACTGGTATGTAGTCTGGAAGTCGTAAAGAGGACGACCAGTCAAAAGTGGTAGAGAAAATTCCAATTCCAGATTTTTCTTCTGATTTCAATGCATCTGTTGCTATGACGGCTTTTATTTTTAACTCCAGTAAGTGGTTTTGTAATAGGCCATTTAATATGTACATGTTTTAACGCGTTAAGCTATCAGATGGTATTTTGCATGAATGGAATAAATTCACTTTTATAACAGTATGCTGATTACTCGCTCATTTACGATTCTTAAATGAAAGAAATGCGTTGGCAACCATAGAAATTGCGCACTTTCGTTCATATGCCAATGCACCGCTATGTTTAAACACGACATTATTGTTGAGTGAATTCCATATATGCCCCTTTAAATTATAGTCTCCTGCTTGATTAGCCGACGCATGGATGTGTGGTTATCCAGTTTCTGGAACTCTGCGTTCATCATCATAATGTTTGTAGGGAGAGTACGCAACGTCGGCGCATGTTGCGGCTTTGACACATCTCGTTTTTTTAGTCGTAACCTTGATGTGCATCTTATCCTCGACGCTTCCACCCACCATGATTGGTTAGTGGCTTGGGAGTTATACTTTAAATCCATCCGCGGAGGCCGTATTTCAATGGGGGTGAAATACAAAAACGCCCATGTACCGTCCATTGGGTGCACGTTAAAGAACTCCAGGTGGTCGAAATTAATCCCGAGTTCCCCACTATGGCGTGCCTCATAATCAGATCGTGTTTTAATGGCGCTAGCATGCACCTAGCGACATGATTTCTCAAGGAACACACTGGAAGTAGATCTCAGGGATCCGGAAGTTGAGGTGTTTCTGAAACCGTGCGAATAATAAAACCCCATCTAAAAGGAGGGTAACGTTCAAGTTAACATTTGTATAGAATAGATATGATATAAGAACATAAGTTTCGTTAAGGAAAGGGCCAGTTATCCGTGAGGTCTTTGTCATCATTGTGATTACTATCATCATCAGCAATGGCTCGAGCATCGTGGTAATTTTCCACAGCTTACAGTTACTGTATATGCTCCCTACGGGAGCAGAGTTGCGCATAGGTCCGCCACCTTGCCCGCAGATACATCCGTGCTAAGCAGCAAAGCCACTCCTCTTGAATGCAGGATATGGCGCGGCTCAGCTGCCGATTCTGCTTGCTCCTTCAACCTTGAAGGCCAGGTGGCGCGGCAGGCATCAGCGCGCAGAGGCTCGCGACGACGTTGGCGCGGCGGGCGGCAGTGCAGGCCTTGGAAACTCTATGGCGCAGGCGGAGCCGTGAAGTTGGCTTTCCCTCAAAAGGATGCTTTTTGCGCATGTGACCAGGTTTGGCGACTAGAGCGCAAGCGGCGCGTTCAATAAGATGCGCAACTCTGTTCCGCAATGCGAGCATATACAGTAACTCTACCACAGCTGGCTCGTTGCCGCGCGAACGCGCTCGTGCCACTGCTCGCTCGTTGGTCGTCGTCGTCGTCGTGTTCTTCCACAGCAGTCTCCGTTACCGCTCATCATTCCAGCGTAGAATTTCGCTTCTCTTCTGTCGTCGCTTTGTTTACTCAAAATAAAGGGGGAACCGTTTCGTTTGAAGAGCTGCAGTGTTCCCTAACTTGGTTGCTTGGCGGCAGTGCTTTTCAAAAGCAGCGAATTGAAAAGCATGAATTGTCAACGCAGTTCGTAGGAGCCGATTACAGGTGGTGTGGAAGCTGGCGTGAGCATGTTTCACAATGTCGACGAGTGTGGCTCAGAGGCTTCTCCCGAATACAGCGTCGGTGTCTTGGGCTTCACCCGCCCATCCGCTCGCGTGACACTCTGCCATATGTGTTGACGATGCTGAACTCCACAAAGGCTGAGCTCCACAGTGACATGGACGGCTTCGCAAGGCTACACGCGAGGTAAGGCAAACACCAGGCCAGCAAAACCACCACAGGGAACGAGCGGCCCCTTTTATTACTATTAAATTTCACGAATTCGTGAGAGGTACTATGATTGAAGGCCAGCAATTTCCTCGTGTCAGAAACGCGTCCCGATTTCCGCCGAGGCCGGTGTGAGCTAATCCTTTAGCGCAGTCCTTCAATGTGAGGTAATCCTAAAGCGAAGGGATTGTAGCAGCTTCGTCAAATTAAATACAATTGGTGGGTCTTTGAGAGGGGCATGTTGGTTGTTTTTCAGGGACCAGAGCTGGGCGCTTTGGCTTTACAGCAAAATATGTTATCACGGAAAAGGAGAGAAGGTATAAATCTACCAACACTAAAGAGTAAATTTCTAGATCGGATATTCCGTGTTTTCTCTCAGTCTCACGCATCTTGGAAGTTTAAAAAAAACAAGATAAAAAAGAAACAATAGACCGCATCAATTTTGCAACTCTTTGACTGAGTAATGTAGAAAGTGTTTTGTGGCTAAAGCGCCCTTAGGCGTTGATGCACCCACGCTGACGCCTGGTGGCACGTCTCCTCCATCACGACTACCAACGTCGATGACCATGAGCAACCGTCGTGCATATGGAAGCTGCACTACGCTGCACACGCTAGCACAACGCGAAAGACGAAGCACGTAACTGACACACTAATACAACGCGCAAGACAAAGCACGTAACTGAATCGTCACCGAGTCAAATCAGCGCGTACAGCCCGTCGTAATTGCAGCCTCCGCGATCAACTTCAGAAACATTTTCAGAGCTAATTGCGGAGGCCACGCTCCGCTGTGCTGAGTACGGTGAACGCCACCTAAGTGGCGTTGGTAGTGCTTCTTGATGCCAGCGTCCCTTCGAATGCTGGCATCGAGGCGTCGTAGTGCTGAGACCACCGAAGCGTTCACTGTCGGTGCGCGTTAGTGTTATAATGCAGTACTTCTCTTTTCTGCTCGTAGGCGGCGGCACCGCCCCGAGCAATATATATATTTTATATGCTACATATATTAAGTCATATCATGTGAACAGTACCCTTCGGTTTTAGAGTGATGTGACCGCATAATGACGCGGAAAAGCTTTCCGTGACCACTTGGCCATCGAGGACGTCCACCCAGACAATCGGAACCCTGTGCTGAAGCCTTGGAACATGGCCGAAGAACGCGCTTGCGGCAGCCGCATAGGACATCCCAGGAGACGGTTTCTGTGGACCTAGTTGGACCTGCTCCTCGAGATAAGTGTCAAGGACCCCGTGCCTCAGTGCAAAACCATGCCAGCACCATTTTTGAGGAGGCAGACATTAGTAGCACGAGAAATCGAAACACATATTCAACTAATTAACAAAAATTCAGCGCAAAAACGCCCGTGCGCTTGCATTGCAGTGCACGTTAAAACCCCGGGTGGTCAAAATTATTCTGGAGCCCTCCACTACGAGGTGCCTCATAATCAGAACTGGTATTGGCACGTAAAACCCCACAAAGAAGAAGACCATTGGTAACTTATCGTAAATTCCAAGACGAAAAGGAAAGCAAGTGCCCGAGGTCGTCATGACTGTTTCCCTTTTCTGTGGACTCTTGAATTATGCCGCAGCCATAAAAAAGAGATCACATTACTGGAGTTATAGTTGTCAGAGGAAAGTTCCTACCAAAGTACATGGTAATAGATAAAACCGAACAAAAGGACAAAGAGCAATACGATATGCATACAACTGCTATGCAAATACAGTGAAAATTCACTTCAACAAACTTCAAGGGACCCTAGGTAAAAGTTCGTAAATGGGAAACTTCGCTGAACTGAAAGTGGCTATGTTGCAACTTGTTATGAGGAGGTAAATAAAACATCAGTTGACATGTCATCCTTTTATTTGCAATGCTGCTTATTTGAATGCGAATTTCTACTTATTTAGCATGTTTCGAAGAATGCAGTAATCTTTTGCTGCACTTAGGACTGCAGTGGTCATGAATTGAGTTACTGTGTCCAAGCTCTCGTAAACTTTCTCCGGCACAACACTCTGCCGGACAGCGAAGGACTTAACTTTTTCCAAGTACATCAGTGCTTCTTTAGCTGAAACTCTTGGTGCTTCCTCTACAAGGGTACTTCTTCTTAATCATCCAGTCCTTCATCTAGACACAGGCTGCTTCCGTTTGGCACTCATAACGAGCCTGCTGTTGCAGGGCTATGGCTGCAGCTGTCACTACGGGTGAGGCTCGGTTTGGTTATGGAAGTACGTATGTAGCATGCCAATCCAGTCCAAAGCCGAAGGGGTCCAACTGGTCGGCACGTGGTATGCAGCGTCGTTATTAGCATAAAATAATGGCCTGCGCGATGAGCGCCGGTGGCGCGCCGCTGGTGGAACGCTGGTGGAAGCGAATGGTGCAGATTTTATCTGTAGGATGTGTGTGCTAGGGTCGCGGCTAGACCGCCTAGAGCAAGACAAGGATAAGTTAGCTAAGCGGGTTGGAAAGCTAGAAAAGGAACTTCAAATCGAGCAGAAGCAGAGGAAGGAGGCAGAAGAAAAGCTAGCTAACGCAGAAATCCAGCTGAGCGCCACCATTCTGCAAAGCAATGATGAACGCATCGAGGCGAGCACCGCGAACGGAGCTGGCTCCGATGCGAGTGCAGAGACAGCCGAACCCGCCACGCCGGTCAGCAGTGGCGCAAACGTCAGTGATAGTCACGAAGGGGATACCACTGACGCGGCCGGGGAAGAAAACAAAGCCAAGGGCAAGAATAAGAAAGGAGGGGAGGGCATTGTGACTTCGGGGGCAGCTTTCGGCGGTGAGGGGGAAGGAAAGCGTCGAGTTGTCTTTGTTGGGGATTCCAACATGCGTAAAGTAGAACCGGCGATAGCAGAGAGGGTAGGGGCAGACGAACGAGTCCAGGTTAGCGCGCTTCCCGGAAAGCCGATTAGAGAGGTGATAGCAAAGGCCAAGGAACGCATGTGGGACACAATGGAGGAGAGACACCTAGTGGTGATAATGGGCGGAGTGATTGACGTACTGAACGGACGAGGAGCAGGAATCACAAAGCAAATAGCCAAAGGGGTCACCGACCTGCGGAATGTTTCAAAAGAAGTACAAATCGCGGTGTGCACGGTGCCAGAGGTTGAAAGGCAGGGTTATAAAATTGAAAGGGCAGTTCTTGCAGTAAACAGGGAAATTTGGACTCTAGCTAAAGCAATGAATTTTACGGTCATTGACATCAACCGTGAAGTGCACCGAGCAGGCCGCGAAGGCGCTTTTGTGCGTGACGGGATACATTTTAGTGAAAGTGTAGCAACACCGGTCGGAAATCGATTCGCGGCACGAGCTGTAGCTTTTTTAGGCGGGCCCCAGGCAATCAGGAAGCAGGATTAAGTATTGAACATAGCGAAACACCAGTAAAGGGCAGAATTAGGCGACCAGGAGTCAGGAAAAGACGCAGAAAGGATAAGAATAGAGAAGGTAAAATTTGCTACATTAACATGCAGGGTGGTCGTAAGCAGGAAAAATGGCTGGAAATTCAAACGCAACTGAATGATGAAGCGATTAGTGTGTACGCCTTGACCGAAACGCATCTACGAGATTTGGAGCAGCCGCCTGTTATTGACAACTTTGTATGGGAAGGGTGCAACAGAATGACCGGGTCAAGGAAAGGCGGAGGTGTAGGCGTACTAATTAGGCGAGGTCTGAAGTGGCGAAGGGTAAACGAGACATGTAAAGAGCATTTATGGATTAGTGGTACATGGCAAGGTAAAAAGACGTGGCTGGGAGTAGCTTACCTGTGGACAGGTAGTGATAGCAGGGAAAAAAATAAGCAATTGGTCGATTGCATTAGAAGCGATATTAATGAGTTCAGTAACTCGGGCCAGGTGATATTAGTGGGAGATATGAACGCGCACATGGATGATTTAGACGGATATACTGATTACAACGGCTCTCTAGTGCTGGATTTGTGTGATGAACAGAACCTTATAGTAGTTAACAGGGAGAATAAGTGTCATGGACAGGTAACGTGGCAATGCGGAAACAGGCAGTCATGTATCGACTACGCCTTAGTCTCAGAAATGGTCTACGAACAACTGGACCAAATGATAATAGACGAAAATGGAAAAAATAGCCTGGGAAGCGATCATAGACGTTTAGCATTAAAGTTTGGGAGAGATACCAGCGCAGAACAGGAACCAATAGCCTCAGAGTTTTTAAAAATGAATGACGAGCAAATAACAGAGATCGCAAACAACATAGAGAAGAAAATTGAGGCTTTTCCTACAGCAGTCTGGGAATATAAGGAACTGGTGGAGGTTATGCAGCATGAAATAAGGCGGACACGGTAATACAATTGTTGGATTGGAAAGAGGAAACCACGTAAGTGGTGGAACAAGGAAATTAAACAAGCTATAGAAGAGCGTAAAGAGGCATCTAGGGTTCATCGAGAAGCCAAAAAGTTGGGATTACAAGAAGAAGAGGTGCTCCTTAGATGGAATACATACCGAGAAAAGAAAAGGGTTGCGAGTGAGCTCGTGCAAGAGAAAATTAAATGCGCAAGTCAACGTTGGGTGCATAACATTCACAAAAGAGACAAAGGCGCCCCAAAAAGATTCTGGAACCATATAAAAGCACTCGGAGCTCCAACTAGAAACTCGCAAACGGCTATGAGGGATGAAGACGGTAACATCTATGAAGGCGATGATGCGCTGCGGTACATCACAGACGTTATCAGGCATAACTTCGGTACGAGAAAAAGCGTAGTTCAGACAACAGATCCAGCAACAACAGAGAGACCTGAGAGATCAAAATTCAGCATAGAAAGCTTTTATTGGAAAAAGGCAGCAGAAAATGTCCCTAACAACACGGCAGCAGGACCCGATGAAATCCCAATACAGCTAATCAAAAACCTCGGTCCAAAAAGCAAGGCACTGCTGACTAATGCCATAGAGCAAGTGATTAGAACAAAGAATATTCCCGTTGGATGGCGTGAAAGCAAGATGAATCTTATCTACAAAGGCAAAGGAGATAAGGATAAGACGAGCTCCTACAGGCCACTTACAGTAACGTCGGTGATATATAGAATGGCAATGCAAGCCATAAAATTAGAACTGTCGAAGTGGGTGGAGGAAAACGGTGTATTGGGGGAACTACAGAATGGGTTCAGGCCAGGCAGACGCTTGGAAGACAATATGTTTGTACTAACTCAGTGCATAGAGATTTCAGTAGCTCAGAAAAGACCTTTATGGATAGCATTTCTAGATATTAAAGGAGCTTATGACAACGTAGACAGGGAATTGTTGTGGGATATTCTTCAATACGAAGGCATAGATGACGATTTCGTGGAGCTGCTGAGGGAGATATATCGAGACAACCAAGTACAAGTGGCATGGGAAGGCCGAAAAGGAAATGAAATGGTGGGAATTCACCAAGGATTGAAGCAAGGTTGCCCTCTGTCACCATTGTTGTTCACGCTTTACGTCAAGGGCATAGAAAGACGACTGGAAAACAGCGAATTAGGTTTTGATTTATCCTACATGCGTAATGGACAAATGGTGCAACAGAAGATCCCTGGACTGATGTACGCAGACGACATTGTGCTACTAGCGGACAATAAAAAAGATTTACAGATACTTGCGAATATCTGTGGGAACGCAGCGACAAATCTAGGCCTTAAGTTTAGCACAGAGAAATCAGGGATTATGATCTTTAATGAGCACACGAGTAACTTCGTGGTGTCAATTCAACAGCAAGTAATACCCATAGTGAAGCAATATAAGTACCTCGGCGTACACATAAACGAAGGAAAGAATTACTCAAGCAACCACCAAGATAATCTGAAAATAAAGGGGAAGCGAAATGCAGCATTAATGAAACACAGAGCACTGTGGGGCCACAATAAGTATGAGGTGGTGCGTGGAATCTGGAAAGGAGTAATGGTGCCAGCGCTAACATTCGCAAATGCCATTATATGCTTAAAATCGGATATATTGGCGGGTTTGGAAGTTAACCAAAGATCAGTAGGCCGGTTGGCTTTGGGAGCACACGGTAATACGACAAATGAGGCAGTGCATGGAGACATGGGTTGGGCCTCTTTTGAAGTCAGAGAAGCACAAAGCAAAATTAGTTTTGAAGAAAGGCTCAGGAACATGGATGAAAATAAATGGGCGGCTAAAGTGCACAAGTATCTCTACATGAAAAGCGTGGACACAGAATGGAGGAAGAGGTCAAGGAAGTTGGCAACCAAGTACAGGATAATCGAAACTGTAAATAGACAACCAGGGGTCATCAGAAAGAAAGTGAGAGAAATAGAGACCGTGAATTGGATGCAAAGAATGGAAACGAAAAGGACAATGGAGATTTACAAGAATGAGAAGAAAGAAATTAGAAGGGAAAATCTGTACGATAACACAAAGGGCAGTGCCTTGCTATTTGAGGCTCGAGCCGGTTGCCTAAGGACGAAAACATATCGGAACAAATATTCGGAATTAGATGAGACATGTGTATGCTGCAGTAAAGATCCAGAGACCACTCAGCACATCCTAATGGAATGCGACGGGATCCACCCAGCGAGAACCGTAGGTAACGTGCAACTCCCAGAAGCGCTTGGGTTTAAAGTGGAAGGAAACATAAACAGATCAGCCGTAGAGATCAGCAAGAGACGATTAGAGTACTGGTGGAAAAAAAGTAGGGAAAAGATGGATGCGACCTCATCTCTTAAAATCATAGGCAGCGGTACAAGGTAAATTTTTGAAAAAGAAAAACAATGATAGGTATACAAAAATGCAAGATAAAGAACATGTATAGTATACCTGATTAAATCAAGCAGGCTAGGTGACTATTTGTCGCCGCCCCGTTTCAAAGGGGATGCCAATAAATCATCATCATCATCATCATTATCGCGAATGCCACGGTAAAGCTATGCAACTAAAGGTGTTGTGGTACTTGTGATCAATATAATGTGGGAAGCATTGGATGGTGTCACAAAATATGTTCGTAGAACTGAAATGCGCTCTGCACTATATTTCGTTAAACTGAAATGCTTTAGCATTCGGTCCAATGGCGCTTCGGCAGGGAATTAAAAAAAAAATTCGTACAACTTACTAGTTCGTTTAACTGACGTCCATTCAAGTGGTATTTTACTGTAATTAGAAAAGAAAAGAAACAAGGGGACGCCAACTTATCAATGAAGCTATAGAGAAACCGGGTCGGTGCGCGTTAGACACGCTCCATCCCACATCGTAAAAAGGCGCAAATACCCAAAGTCGCTATGGCGGCTTCTGCCTCCGAAGACTATATTATTGAGTGAGCCCAGTCGCTTGACTATATGGCGGTCAAGGATGGTCTTACGTAAAACGTATCGCCTCGTGAAAGTTACCAGACATACTGTCCCAAAGGTTCGAACGATCGAGAAAGTTCTTATCCATCCGAACGTAGCACGAAGTCACAAGCCAATTCCATACGGGTTTCTCAGAAAAAGCTTCGCAATTGAAGAAAAAAGCGCCCTGTTTCGCTTGTCGAAGCCGGGGCCAAAGCCTTTCCGGTGTGGTCTCTCTGCCGTCTTAGCTAAGCAGAAGTCTACTGCATGCAGTACGAAGGCAAATCACTCGACAACTTGAAGCACAAGGATTCGGGTGGATGACAATTTTCCCTTTCATGAACCTTCCTTCACCATGTGCGCTAAGGCGGAGCATATCTCCAATGTTTGTCCATGTCCTTGGAGTTGTCGATTAATTCACCGTCTTTCTACGATCTGCTGTCCTCCTGGTTAGCTCAGATGGTAGAAAAACCACCCCGGAAAGGTGGTGGTTTCGGGGTCGACCTCCCAAGACCAGAGCGAATTTTAAGTGCGGAGCACTTTAGGGGCTCCGGATATCGTCCTTCGTAGGTGAGTGTCACGCACAACAGAAAGTCTACGTAAGACATAAAATTCCCCTAAAATGAATAAAATGAACGAAATAAGTATTAAATTGTATAAAATAAGTAGAACATCATGAATTAACGCCTCTATTCACCCAGATTAATGAAAACTCGATCGCGAACGCCAAGCTTACACCAAAACTTGTCAAGAGAGGGCACCACAGCTCACAAGTGCCATTCCCGCGTTCCGGGACGCTCATTCCCGCCATGGACGCCGAGCAGCAAGGACGCTTGGAGCGACAGCGGGCACTCGCCCATGAAAGACAGCGCCGACGCAGGGCTGATCAAGCGGTGCGCACCCGAGAAGCTGAAGTTACTCGGCAGTGCAGGCAAGCTTATGCCAACAATGTAAAGGTCCAAACACAAGCTGCTCGCCAGTTTGTGTTTCCTAAGCGAAACAGCAGCGAATCACTGATCCGCACTTCCCCAGCTTTCACGGTGAGTGGAACTGCATTTTTCTTCAACTGGGAAGGTGTCATTCTGAGAAACCCGTAGGGGTTTCCTTTGTAGCTTCGTGCTACAGTTGGATGGATGACAATTTAGCTTTTCAGGAACCTTCCCCCACCTTGTGTGTTTCCGCATAACTGATTTGCCATTTCCGCAAAGCTCTGAAAGACCTAATTGCCTTCCATTACAAATTTATACAAATCTGATCTCCAAAAGTATTAGTAATAGCCTTTTATTTCGCCGTGCACGCTTAGAAGGGAGATTGTTCGAAGTAAATTTAATAGTATACGTACGCATCCATGTTCGCGTATGCTGCTGTTGCACATTACGAGACCCGTCTTTTCTTGTACAATAAGGTCTCTAAACCTTGCGTATTTAACTATTTCTTTAGCAGAACTTCTTCCTAGAAAAACCCTCTTTCCTAGAAGTGTAAAAGATAAGTCTCCCCTTCGCTTGTTCCAAAGGCATTGAAATGATCATAGGTATTCTGAAGTATATTCGATTAACTGTGCAGAACAGAACATTACCAGCTTCAGACGAGCTCAAACCCTCAAGCAGTTGTCCATGTTCACTGCAATACAGCTCGTTCATCTGCTGTAGCGATTTCTAAATTTCCTGTGTCGTCTAGAGATAACACACGCAGTTATCGCGATTAACTCTCTTCGTGGTCCTGTCACACACAATCGCAAATTTCCTCATCTTCTACACGGTTGGTCCCGTCCAGAGTAGCTGGCAGTACGGCGTTGTCACGCACGGAACGGCGCACAATGACGACAGTTAGGATGGATAGTTGGGCGTGTTGGTTAAGCATGATCTGAAGTGAAGGCCGCGAAAACGACGACGGATGATGGACGAAAACGACGACAGGCGCCCTGTGTGTGTGTGCTCTCTCTTCGTCCGTCGTCGTTTTCGCGCCTTCACTTCAGATAATGACGACAGGACGCGCCCGTCGCCTCGCTCAGCGCCGCTCTTGTGCCTGCCGCCAACTCAGGTGCACCTTGTCCCAGCCCATTTGGCAGAGCATCCCAAAGCTCTGCAGGTGGCCTTATTGTCACCTCAGCTGTGTTTATCTAAGCTGATGCGCTGACGGTGCGGTCGTGTTGACTGCGTCACCAGCGTATTTAAGTGCGCTCCCTTCGCGAATACGATGGTTTAATTAGACGTATGGGAGCGCATTGAGGGCCTCGATACGTTGAAGTGCTGGTCAGCTTGGGCAAGGCTTGTCGAGGATGTTCCCGGCTAGCGCAACGAGCTAGTCTCCGCGCTGTAATTCCTCTGACGACAGTGCAGCTAAACTGTGGCCACACATTCTGCGAGTGCCAGCACTTTTCTTTCGTATTTTGGGGGATTCTTTCAATGTATTTCTGCGAATGTAGTATTTTATAGGTGCTTTAAACACAGTTTATTGGGATTGAAGTGTGTTGCTGAGTTGATTCCATGGGGGGAGCGTCGTTTTAGTGGGCGATTTTAATGGGCAAACTACAACTGAGCCCTGTACTCTAATTTCATTCATGCTGTCTTTCTTTTCTATTTTCTTTTTTTCCTAAGTTACTGGAAAAGGCATTGACGAGATCGTATTCCGTTTAATAGCTACAATACAATGTGATCTAGACAATCCTGCGTGATTACATGGTGGCTGGGCCAGGCAAATGGTTTAGTTCATGTGCTCGGCTGGAATGTGCTCGGCTCGGCTGGAGCAAAGGGTTGGATGGAATTGCACACCGAGTTGCTTGAAACGAAGTCTTGCAAAAGCTGCCAGGGTTCATCCTTCCTTTTGAAGGATTCTTTGGGGAATAGCTGCGAAATACGAACACATCCTCACATACATAGAAATGTGTTCGCATCGGTTACCTAAGAGGTACTTGTGGACTGCTCGTTCTGGAGGGATAATGAATATCATTAAATGAAATGAAAGAAATTCTTGGGTTTTACTTGCCAAAACCACGATTTGATTGAGGCACGCCATAGTGGGGAACATCCGCTGAAATTTGACCACCTGGGTAACTTTAACGTGCACCCAATGCACTATACACTGGTGTTATTGCATTTCTAGTGTTGTGTGTCAAGTTTCTTTTTCTTAAATTTTTAAAGTTATGTTAAACTACGCCAGCACGTGAGCTGGATGCCATTTCTTCGCTTTACATGCCGCTGTGCGTCATTCGGAGCATGCATCCATGATTTCTTTTATTTGTCGTTTACGTCATGCAGGGGACCACGAGAACTCTCCATTTTATGCAGTGTTGCGTCCCGAATCGGCCGGGCGCATTCTTTGATTGTTTCCTATCGAGGCAGTCCCTTGCATCAGCGTCGCCCAGACGGCGAGAGTGCCCGACACCGGCAGTGACGCAAGGACAAAGCAGCTCACTTAGAAGCAACCGACCACAACCGCCACCCTTCGTTAGAAGCGGGGATTAGCGCGAAGGTCATTCTCCCGAAACTGGCAAGATGACCGTCGGAGGGCAAGAAGCTAAGTCACCGACTTTCATGGAAGGAGTGTGAACCCCCTGTTTCCGGATTGCCTCGTCCTTGCTTCGAAAGGTGCAACATTAGAGGCGGAGTTCACCGAACAATACGACCCCTCTGATTGGCCGCATCAAGGTGATCTCATTCCCTAGTCGGGTCGACTAGGGAAGACGAATGTTTTATAAGGAGACACCTTGAGTGCAGTGGTGTGTCCTGACGTGTTTTGATATGTACTCGGACATGTAGTGAGCTGAGACTTTCAAAGTGCTCCCCCATGGAGTGTGCTTCCATATTTGGAGCCACTGTAAATATTGTGACGGGGCGTCAAATAGACGAAAAAGAGATAGTATTTATCTACAGGGATTGTTGGCAGAGATGGCCAAGATGGCTGAACACGCGCAGCGTTTTTCGGCGATCGTCGTCTTCTTCCTTAATGCAAGGAGGCGGCCCGTAACATCTAACCGCCCCGGCGGGCTGAGCGCCGTCTCGGCGCAGACTAATTACACGAGGAGGTGACGGAAAAGTACGGCTTCAGTCGGGATACGTGCACGACGTCACGAGATGGCAGGGTAGATGGTGAAGAACTGTTCAGTGGGGCGATTTCATAATTCACGTCACTAAGTTGCCGTAAAACCTTGTAAGGTCCGGTGTAACGCGATAAAAGCTTTTCGGAGAGACCGACGCGACGAGAAGGAGTCCAGAGAAGCACAAGAGATCCCGGAGAAAAGCAGAGGTGCCGGTGGCGGCGGTCGTAGCGGTCCTTTTGGCATAATTGTGAGTCGGATAGTCGCTCATGAGCTATCTGACGTGCCAGATGGGCTCGCGCGGCAGCATCGCGGGCATACTCCGTGGTATGTTGTAGAACAGCAGGTAGGAGCGTGTCAAAAGGCAATGCAGGGTGGTGGCCATACAGGAGGTAAAACGGCGAAAAACCGGCGGTGTCGTGACGGGAGGAGTTGTACGAGAACGTGACGTATGGCAAAGCGCTGTCCCAGTCCCGATGATCGTCAGACACGTACATCGACAGCATATCGGTTAAGGTGCGGTTCAGCCTTTCGGTGAGCCCGTTGGTCTGCGGGTGGTACGCAGTAGTGAGCTTGTGCTCCACAGAACAGGAACGAAGGAGGTCATCAACAACTTTCGACAAGAAGTAGCGGCATCGGTCTGTGAGCAGTTGCCGAGGAGCACCATGACGAAGGAGGACGTCATGAAGGAGGAAATCGGCGACATCAGTGGCTCAACTAGTCGGCAAAGCTCGCGTGATGGCAAAACGCGTAGCGTAGTCGGTCGCAACTGCGATCCACTTGTTCCCTGAAGCAGACGAAGGAAATGGGCCGAGGAGGTCGAGACCGACGCGGTAGAAGGGCTCCTGGGGTATGTGAATTGGATGCAGAAGGCCTGCAGGCAACCCTGAGGGCCGTTTACGTCGCTGACAAAGGTCACACGCAGCAACGTAGCGTCGAACAGATCGGTACAGACCAGGCCAGAAAAACCGGCGCCGCACGCGATCGTATGTGCGGGATACGCCAAGATGGCCAGCGGTCGGAGCATCGTGGAGTTCCTGGAGAATGGTAGCACGAAGATGCTTGGGGAGAACAAGCAGAAGCTCTGGGCCGTCGGGAGTGGTACTACGACGGTAAAGAATATCGTCGTGAAGCTCAAACAGACGAAGCGATGGGTCGGGCTGACGAGAATTGAGGTGGTCAATTATAGATCGTAACGTGTCGTCACTTTGCTGTTCAGCGCGTATGTTGGCCAGATCTGCAATAGCCATGACGAAGTCACCGGTATCACGTTCGGTGGTGTCGGGAGGATCGACAGGGTAGCGGGATAAACAGTCAGCATCTTGATGCATCCGGCCAGATTTGTAGAGCACGTCAAAGGTGTATTCCTGTAGTCGTAACGCCCAGCGGCCAAGCCTTCCTGTAGGATCCTTCAGCGACGAGAGCCAGCAAAGGGCATGGTGGTCCGTGACAACGGAAAAAGTTCGGCCGTACAAATAAGGGCGAGATTTTGCCACAGCCCAGACCAAAGCGAGGCATTCGCGCTCAGTTATCGAATAATTCCGCTCCGACGACGAGAGAAGGAGGCTGGCGTAGGCAATGACACGGTCCTGGTCGTTCTGGCGTTGGGCGAGTACTGCACCTATGCCGTGGCCACTAGCGTCGGTGCGAACTTCTGTAGGGGCCGACGGGTCATAATGCGCCAAAATGGGCGGTGAAGTCAGTAAACTGACAAGGGTGGTGAATGCGGCAGCTTGTGCACGACCCCAGGTCCTTCTTGAGTAGGTCAGTAAGCGGCCGGGCAATGTCGGCAAAATTCCTGACGAAGCGGCGGAAGTAGGAACACAAGCCGACAAAGCTCCGTACATCGCTAACTGAGCGAGGAACAGGAAAGCCTCGGACGGCACGCACCTTGTCGGGGTCAGGTTGGACACCGCTACCACTAACAAGGTGTCCGAGAACGGTGATGTGACGCCGAGCGAAACGACACTTGGAGGAGTTGAGTTGTAGGCCAGCGCGGCGAAACACATCAAGAATGGCCGACAGGCGGGCTAGGTGGTCCTCAAAAGTAGGCGAAAATACAATCACGTCATCTAGATAACATAAACACGTAGTCCACTTATAGCCCCGAAGGAGAGAATCCATCATTCGCTCGAAGGTCGCGGGGGCATTACACAATCCAAAAGGCATAACCTTGAATTGGTAAAGTCCATCCGGTGTGACGAACGCAGTCTTTTCACGGTCCATGGCATCAACGGTAATCTGCCAGTATCCGGAACGTAGGTCGATGGAGGAAAAGTATGTGGCGCCGTGGAGGCAGTCCAAGGCGTCATCGATTCGGGGCAGAGGGTAGACGTCCTTGCGTGTGATGTTGTTCAAGTGTCGGTAGTCAACACAAAAGCGCCAGCTGCCGTCTTTCTTTTTTACTAGCACCACAGGGGACGCCCACGGACTGGAAGAAGGTTCGATAACGCCTTTTGTGAGCATTTTGTCAACTTCGCCTTGGATCACACGACGTTCGGCGAGGGAGACACCATAGGGACGGCGACGGATAGGGCTCGCGTTCCCCGTGTCGATGCGATGTTGGACAACAGACGTTTGGCTCAGAGAACGATCGTCGAAGTCGAAAATGTCGTGGTAAGACTCCAGGAGGCGGCGAAGGTCAGTAGCTTGATCAGAAGGAAGGTCATCAGGGATCATTCTGACAAAGACATCGCGCGGCGAACTGGTTGTGGTGCAAAGGAAGGACGAACTGGAGGAACGGGTGGGATCCAACGCACAAATCTCGCAGTCTTCGGCAGCAGTGATGGCGGCGAGTGACATGCCTGCCGGAATCAGTTGAGGAGAGGCGCTGAAGTTTAAAATAGGAATGGCGATGCGGTTGCCGGTGACGGTCACGAGGGTGTTAGGCATGGCGACGTTCTTGGCGAGCAGAACGTCCGTTACCGGGGATAGCACGTAATCGCCATCAGCGACAGGAGGGCTCGAGACCATGGCGATATATATGGCGGCTTGCGGGGGCATGCGCACATAGTCGAGAGAGCAGAGACGTGCCGAAGGGGTGGTTGGGGCATCGGCTAGGTGAGGTAGTTCGAGCTGCAGGAGGCCAGTTGCACAGTCAATTAGGGCAGAATGAGTCGCGAGAAAGTCCAGACCAAGAATAACGTCGTATGGACATTGTTCAAGAACGGCAAATAAAACAGTAGTTGGGTGACTGGCGATTGTGACGCGGGCGGTGCACATGCCAAGGATAGTGGGAGTTCCTCCATCGGCCACTCTTACAACGTGGGAAACAGCAGGTGTGACCACCTTCTTTAGGCGACGGCGAAGACCAGAGCTCATGACGGAAATATAAGCCCCGGTGTCGACAAGTGCAGAAATCGTCACGCCATCAACGTCAACGTCCAACACACAGCGTCGAGTCGGAAGAGTAACTAGAGGGTTTTCGGGCAGAGTCGTAGATGCAGCGTTACCTCCGGGCGCTGCATCGTTTAGTTTTCCGGAGTGAAGGAGCCACGGTTGCTCGGCGACGGGGCGCGGCGAGGTGGCGGGGAGCGGGAGGACGGACGGCAGTACGGTTGCGAACGCGACTGGTGACCTCTAGGTGACGGCGAGCGGCTGGACCATGTCGTGGCAGCGTCAGGATTGTAGGGGTGTGCTGCGGATAGTGGCTCAAAAGGGCTGCGATCAAGGCGGCGAGCATGGCCAAAGGATGGAGTACGTTGCGGGAACGACCAGCGGTTGTGACAGTAGCGAGCAACGTGCCCGACACGGCGGCAGTGAAAGCAGATAGGCCGATCGTCTTCAGTTCGCCAATCAGCAGGGCTTCGCGATCGTGGAGCTAACCGCGGATATCGAGGGAACGATGTCGGGGCCCCGGAAGCGGTTGTAGGGCTGACAACGGCGCAAGCAGCGTGAACCCCGAGATTCGCGAGTTCGTTTCGCACGATGGCTTGGACTAGCGAAACCGCTGGTGTGCTCGAGTCGCCGGCGTTAGAGTTGGTAAAGAGGCTAGCGGGAGCCATTGCCTCGATTTCACGACGGACAATCCTCGTCAATTCGGCCGACGGCGGTGAAAGGTTAGATGGCGGCCGCTCTTCACACGAAGACGTTGCAGCGGTGTTGGGAAGCCGGGCGAATGGTCGTTCAATACGGCGGCACTTAGCCTGCTCGAAGCGCTGACACTCCTCGATCATGGCATCGACGGTAGCACAATTTCTGCACATCAGCAGATTGAATGCGTCGTCCGCTATCCTTTTCAGGACGTGGCCAACCTTGTCAGACTCTGACATGTTACTGTCAGCTTTACGGCACAGCGCCAGCACATCCTGTATGTAAGACAAATACGATTCCGTGGACGTCTGGGCGCGAGTTGACAGCTGTTGCTTCGCAATGATTTTTCGACTGGAGGCGTTACCGAACAGGTCACGGAGCTTTTGTTTGAATGTATCCCAGCTTCCGAAGTCGGCGTCGTGATTGTCATACCACAACTTCGCCGTTCCACTAAGATAAAACAGCACATTGGCCAGCATGACTGTCAGGTCCCAGTGGTTGGAATCGCTCATCCGTTCGTATAGCGTGAGCCATTCCACAACGTCGATACCATCGGTGCCGTTGAACATTCCAGGGTCTCGGGGTTGGACGACTACAATCGGTGTCCGCGGCGCAGAAGCAGATTCCGGTTGGTGTGCCATGGTGGTCGCACCGCAGCACCGACCGCTTCGGAGCTCCGTCGTCTGGCGAGAATACCCAGCACCTCCCACCAATCTGTGACGGGGCGTCAAATAGACGAAAAAGGGATAGTATTTATCTACAGGGATTGTTGGCAGAGATGGCCAAGATGGCTGAACACGCGCAGCGCTTTTCGGCGATCGTCGTATTCTTCCTTAATGCAAGGAGGCGGCCCGTAACAATATGAATAACAAAACCTTTTTTCTATAGTTCTTACTCCCGGACGTACTCATCCCTATGGCTGAAGGATCACCGGCCTAAACGCTACCCGAGTCCCAACAGCAGACACACTCTTGGGATATGCTGGCCATTTCGATAACGAGAGCTCTTATTCCGCCTATAAATACCTTGCACTTCCTGCTTTGGCATAATTGTGGATTATGCTGCATTGACGTTGTCATATTTTTTGCATTCGCAGAAACGAAGTTCCCGAATGCAGTTGTTCAGACAGGAGTACATGTATGATCGAGCTGCTTGAAATAATGATAAAGCTATTGGTAATTTTGGCAATTTGAATGAACTTTTGATTTTGTTCGTCTTGTCAGAAATCCCAACTTCACTGTATCAAAGGGAAGTAAACTAGGTCCCTCACTGTAGCCTAACCAAGGGGTCAGCGTAACAGTGTTTATAAACAAAGAGGTCATTATATTCTTCGCAGTATCAACTATGTTTTTATCGCCCTTTCATACGCATTCTTCTCTTTCAGCGGGCTTGTTTTGCAAGAGCTGAAATTTTACATTATTGCTGACTACAGAGTGTTCATTTTTAAGTTTTACGGAATTTTTAGAAGTCGCCTGTGGCAAGTAGCATAATTCAGATGATTGAGCTAGCTTATTCAATGAGGCGGACATCTGTAGCACGAGAAATCGAAACACATATTCAAATAATTACCAAAAATTTACTAATAACTTCTTAGCTAATTACTTTACGACACATGTTGCAATTAACGAATTGTAGACGGTGAGCTTGTCAGGCGTATCCAATTGGAATGAATTTTCAGAAGGACACCAGTTTGGAGATATGCGCCATGAAACTCGGCGTAATAATGCACTGTTGTGCCACTTTTTTACCAAAATTCTGTTTTATACCTTGAAGAACAAAAGTAACTGGAACACCCATTTATTTCGTCTCACACTTTGAGAAATAATATATCGAAACGGCACAAAGAACGACAAACACTCCGTATGTGCCACTATTATCATCATCAGTACCCTCATATTGGCTAAGCCTATTGCGCAATTCAGCGCTGTCCTGTGTCTCTGTCACGTCCCTGTCTTTTTTTAGGGGCGAAGCTCCTTAGGGTGTGGGTCTGTCCCTCCTCTGTAGTAGTAGTAGTCGTCGTCGTCGTAGTAGTAGTAGGTAGCCACGTCTACTTTTATGAAAAAAAATCCGAAAGTTGTATCCGTAGCGCGGAATCGAACCAGGGACCCCTCGCTTCCGAACGCGCGGCGCTAACGACTAAGCCACGAAGCGCACATGGACGCACGCACCACGATGACAATAAATACCCAACATTAACGAAATACCGCGTTTCTAACGCATTTGTGCTAGCGCGTTACGGCCCGTGAAAGAAGCTGGTGTAAGACGCTGTGGCCTCTCCGCCTTACCCCCGCATTCATAAACGCTCCTCGAATTGAACTTGACTTGCCACCGCCTTGGGCAGCGCGTTCGAAACGCGTTGAAGGCGGTGGCAAGTCAAGTTCAAGTCGAGGAGCGTTTATGAATACCGGGGTTATACTCTCTCAGCAGTCATGTGACGGCGTCGGCAAACGCGGTGCGCGTTCCGGCATGTGTAAACGGCTGCGTAAGACGCTGTGGCCTCTCCCCCTTAAGCGTTCCCTTAAGCGGGAGATGGTGCAATTATAATGAAGGGCGCTGTTATAAAATAGGAATGACGTCACATATGGCGCGTGTCATTGGTGGAAGTCAATCGTTCGATTTAGTGCGGCGAGACTGGGCGAATTACACGGAAGATTCACGGTTTACCGGTGATTCCCTCCGGAGCTTCGCCCACTCATCATCATTCACCCCGTGGATATGCGGTGTTTTTTTATTGCGCTATAGGCTTAGCCAATATGAGGAAACCGTACCAACTAGCCCAAGAATCAGCCTTGTTGATCACCAGTACGCCTGCCTATATTTCGTTATGCTCCTGCCCTTTTTTAAACGCGCGTTTACCCTATCACCATCTGCTGGACTTGGCCTCGTTCCTCGCCTTCTTTGTTTCGTTAACCGAGTACCTCGGCACGCTTGTCGTAGGGCTATTTTGTTCGCTTTAAACGTTAGACGTTCGTTTCTACGTTCGCGATGAGCTCCGGAAGCAGCACGAAAAAAAAAGCCCAGGGAACTTTCTTTTGCAAGAAAAGGTGGACATTCTTTCTCAAGTGGACGTAGGAAAAAAGTAAATCGACATTGCAAAGTTGCGGGGGATTGCACCATCAATGGTTGCAACAATCTTGAAGGACCGACAGAAGATCACCGAGCTCCACCGAGGATCCCAACTTGCTCCATCCAGGAAACTGCTCCGACTAGGAAACGTCCAAGATGTGGATGTTGCAATGCTGACTTGGTTCAATGACGCATGTTCGCAAGGTGTGCCGGTGTCAGGGCCCAAGCTGGAGGAGAAAGCCCGGCAATCTTCCCATGCCTTGGACATTATGGGTTTCGAATAAAGTGCTGGATGGCTTCAACGTTTTCATGAGAGGAACGGAATCACCTGACAAGTGGTGTCACGTGAAGAGAAGTCGGCAGATGCAGGGAGTGCGGCTGCGTGGAGGGACGGCAAGTTCCGCGAAATCGTCGCTTCATATTCTGCAAATGACATTTTTCAATGCTGATGAAGCAGCATTTTTCTACCAGATGCTCCCTGATAAGACTATGCATTTTAAGGGATGCAGATGCAAGGGTGGAAAGCAGTCCAAAGTCCGAATTTCTGTGTTGCTCTGCTGCAATGCCTAGGTACCAAGAAGCTAACGCCCCTTGATGATGGGCAAATAGAAGAGGCCCCGCTGCATGAAGAATGTCGTGTCGCTACCGTTGCGATTACTGAGTCAATGCACCCGCGTGGTTGACGCGAGATCTATTCTCAGAGTAGCTAATCAGTGTCGACGATCACATGAGGAGCGGGGGCAGGAGAATCCTCATTATTGCTGATAACTGGGCGCACCTTGTTAATGTTCCGTTAACAATTGTGCGTCTGGAATTCTTGACTGCTGACTGTACATCATTGCTCCAGCAGCTCGGCCAAGGAGTCGTAAAGACTCATTACGGGAGAAGTATCGTTCAGCGACTGCTGATTAATCTTCGAATGGAGCGGCCGACATCCATCATTGTGCGAGAGGGATCAAAAATGGTTACCGGGGCCTGGTGGAGCGGGACAGCAACCACCATCCAGAACTTCTGGCGGAAGCAAGCCTGCTTACGATGCCACCTGAGCTTGAAACACTGAAGACTACGGCGAGAGCGACCTATGAGATTAAGTCGCAGAAAGGCTCACTATGGATGCGTCGGTAACGCTTCAAGACTACGTGCAATGCGACGACGATGTATGCATGTGAGCTGAACAGACGACCGACGAGATCGTAAGCGCTGTTCGTCGGGATGAAGGTAACAGCGACAAAGACACCGATAGCGAAGACGACACTGAGAGAGCGCACGCTAGCCAACGCGAAGAATCAGTGTCCAACGCCGACGTTATGGAGTGCGTAAGAAACATGCGCACTTACCTTGCCAGCTGGAGCAGTGCCATTGAAGCCGTGCGCGCGGGTGGCAGCGGATGCTGCCACCCGCACGTTTTCTCAACGGTCTTCTTTCTTCTCTGACCCCGCCGATCAGTACTCCACCCCCAACCCAATCTACTCGTTTACAGATATTACAGCCTACTATCAATTCGGCCACGAACTTTGCCCCCGCCCGTGTAGAGGCCTCAAAAAGCAGGAGGAGCGCCTCGTGCTCCGCCTCTTTACCAACACTATGCTGTGCCCGGCGGCTCTCAAACATTTCGATCCAGCCTTCACTGGAGCTTGCCCGCACTGTGCGGATAAGTGCTCGCTCCTCTACCAGATTCTGTAGGCTTGCCCATCAAACCCTCCATTCCCCCCCCCCCCCTTACCCAACCCTGCCCGGGAGGACGGGGAGGCTGCCCTGCTTGGCTGCTCAGACCTACAGGCCAAAGGCCCTAGTTGAGCGCGCACAGGAGGCCGCTACCGCCACTGTGGTCCCGTACTAGGGACTGCACCTAGTGCTTGTAAGGGGCAGCCTCTTCAGGGTTCGCCCAAGCATACCTCCTTGTTCTTTATGTATGACCAATAAACGTTTTTCACCACCACCACCAACAGCTATCAGCGTTCGTTCGGTACCAACTGCAAGGCGATGTGCTATGTCGGGTAGGGTGCGACAAAAATCGGTAACTGATGTATAGTTTCTTTTTAAGGTGAAAGCCTTAAGTGGCTTCTTTTAATGGCTCATACAGAAAAAACGCGTCGTCTGGTCCAATCATACAAAAACTATGGCTCTTACCGGCTGTCGTCCCCTCCAATCGTGTAAAAACTATCATCAGCAATGGCTCATACCCCCCCTAAGCAAGCAAAACATGCAAAGCTCATCCCTCTTGTAATGCAGAGGCTACAAGACCTCGGCAAAGTGACACGTACAGTGCATACATTCATTAGAATCACGCATTCAACGTTACACCTCATCATCAGGAATGGCTCATACCCTCGCAAGCAAGCAAGCATGCAATGGCTGAAAATGAATGAAGAAAAGAAACAATGAGTGAAAGACAGAAAGAAAGAGAGAACGAAAGAATCAATGAAGGAGGCTTTAGGTAGTACATTAGGTGCTAACATGTGTCGTTGAGGAGGTCGACCTACAGCGCCATACGTTTACTTCACTGTGCGGCCCCTTATGTTTTGCAATAAATGTGACCCCTCCGATCGTATAACTTAATGCATTACCACGTGTGCAGCAGGCTTTCGCCTTCGCCTGTTACAGGAGTTTAACATGCTGCCGAATTTATTGCAATAGCAATTATACGGGCACTCCCAGCGGATTTCTGCCGTCGGCGTCACCGTGAGGTTCCGTATAAAGTCCAAGGGCGATCAAATCGTCGCCGTGCGCCGTATGCTGCATGTGCGAGTGAAAGCGTGCGCGGGACGGGCGCTTTCACGGAGAGCGAACGCATGGCGGAGCGCAAATTCGATGACTTCGAAAGGCCGTGGGGGCTTGGGAAGGGGGGGGGGAGGGGGGGCGACGCTGTTCTGCAGCACCAAATTCGCATCTTGCGATCGGGCGCAAGGGGAACTGGTGGCTCATTCTCCCACATGAAAGGAAAGCGGGAAGGCAGCGCGGGAGGGAGGGGGTGCAACTTCTACTCTGCCACCAACTGCGTACTTGTATTTTGCGCCACTGCGGGCTGTCGCGTGCGCGTTGAAAGCGATCTCCACATGGCTCTTACCTTTCTAGGCGATGTTCTTTCGCCGCTCAGTTTGCGTTGAAGCGATAGACCGTAGGAACCTTCGCTCGCTGCTGCGGCCGCGCTTGCTCACGCCAGTTTTTTGACAGTGCATGGTTGTGTGCGGTCATCGAGTGTGATCTATTCATGTGTGCTTGTGCGCGCTGACACCATGCTTGATAATTGAGTTAGTAAGCGAATGTGTCCGATTTTATGCAGTCGATTAAACTACTATCCCTACTACTTATAGCTCTCTACTAATTTTCTATCGCAATGGATGCTTTGCTTCTCGGGCGAAACTGCGACATTTTTTTTATTATTGCGAGAGCAATAATATCGACACTCCACTCGAGTTTCCGTCTTCGCCTTGATGTTCCGTACAAAGTCCAAATGCGATACAAATGAGCGGTCCGCGGGCGGGTGCAGTGCGGTATGCTGTGGGTGCGAGCGCAAGTTCGCGAATGTGAGATGAGCAGGATGGTGGCTGGATGCGCGCTGTCTTCCTGCGTGCCCTATGTTACATGTTACATGCCACATATCAGGTGTTACATGTCACATGATAGACTGCGCGCTAGCGGCGGAGAGCACGGCTGTCCGCGGGGAATTTTGTATTTAGCGCATACGCGGCCTGCACGATTTATGTTGCAAGTTATTTGCACGGAGTTCCAAAGCTACGGGCGAGCCGAAATTGTTGGTGGCTTTGTGCGCGCTGTCTGCCCGCGCGCCTAGCAACGGAGGTCGCGTAATCTACGTTTCGGAGACGCGGTGAGGGAAAAGGCCGCACGAAGAGTTCACTCGCCAGTGCCGGCGCCACTGTGAATCAGTTTATGGCGGTTCACGAGATGTTCAGAAATTGTGCAGCTTCATGTCTGTGGTGAGGCAGAGCGCGACACTTAAACGAATGCGAAGGTGCAGGCGCGGTGCAGGCGTCATGTTATGTCCGCCTAATGTGCATGGAGTGCGCAAGTTTGAGAGGTCCTGAACTGCAGGTATGATCGCCTTCTGGGGCGTAAATACACGCCACGCTTGCGTATATACATCAGACGTGCGTAAGCGACGTTGTAACGGTGCTCGCGCCCGTGTGCTGCGTCGTCAACTGTGCTGCTGCTTCGCACCTGTACGCTTGCACCAAGGCGGCACCAACAGTGGAGTCGGTGCAGAAAAATCATGAACCAGCCCTGCACCTTTCCGGCACCTTTTAAAACGAACGGCGTCCTTAAGCGGGCGCCATTGCTGCATCGCTGAAACGAATGGCCGGGTGCAGCACCTCGTGAACTGGTTCAGGCGGTGCAGGCGATACGAACGTACTACCTCGTATCACGCCAGCGTTGTGGCAGAGAGTGCTGCAACAACACTGGCGGGAAAGGAGCGTGACTGACGTCGGTTCATGCTTGTTTGTGTGCGTGTGACACCATGCTAGTTTTGTCTGCTAGAAAATTGAATGATGCAATTTATGGGATCTTTAAAACAACGAACCTTAATTCCTGTGATTGGTGTTATACACGAAAGTGTTTTATCCCGGGTTTCATGACTGATTTCCGGCAGCGGATGTAACGTCCGCAATCTGGGAGCGGCGAAGCGAAGAACTGCATCGGGACACTAATGAGGACTGACAGGGAGCACTTCGGTAGTCACAGCTCTTGGAGACTCGATCCAGCGCGATGTAGCCATTTAATAAAGAACCAAGTGTAAACGGCTTCGTGACTTTGTAAACTTGTCATTTTCAACGAAGTACTGTGTAATAAATAATAAAATAAACATTATTAAAAGTGTCCGACGGCTGGATTCGAACCTCTAGTACAGAAGCCCGACCTTGAAACCAGTACGCCACGGACGCATGCACCGACGCGCGGCTTAGAACGCCCTTATCAATTTCTCGGGGCCAAGTCAGCGCGTTGAGACCCCTGGCGCGTTTCAACTCCGTTCGCCAGCAGGACGCCGTGCGCGAAACAAACAAGCAACACGGTCGCCGTTCCTAAAATCGTGCGCCGTTCGATGCAGCGGTCCGTGAATTCATGAAGCAAACATGCAACATCTTCTGTGAAGACACGTTTGACTTTCGTGTTCTAACGATTCCTATGAAAGAGGGATCAACCATTTTTTTCTATCGCTATGGATCTGTCTGCTAAACCTGGGCTTTTCATGAGTAATATCTGAAGTGAAAGGTTTAACTAAATGCAAGATACCGGCTTCACCTACAAAAATGATCTAGATAAAACGTAGGGTCGAAAAAAGAACGATGACGCAGTCGACAGGCTTTGAACCTGTCGATTAGAACCTCAATGGGTTTATAGTCTATCGCCGTAACCGCTTGGCCACGACTGCTGGAGCTGTACACATGCACGCAATTGTCACTATATGCTTCAAATTCAGTTGCAGGTTGCTCTTTTTTTATTGCGTGTGCGCGCTGAGATAACAAGTGCGAAGGGTCCTTGACATTTTTCCAATTAGAAGAAAGCTTTATTTTATCACTGCTTTGTTGCGGAGAAGCTTTTTTGCGAATAAAATTGACAAAAAAAACGTTGGTGTTACGTGCATAAACGCCGATCTGATTGTAAAGTACGCCGTAATGGGGGACTCCAGAATAAATTTCACTTGAGGCTTCTTTAACGTGCACGTAATTCTAACATCACTAGCGTCTTTGCAGAAGACATCAACAGATTGCATCAACTGTGATGTGCTCATGTATTATGTGCGCCCGTGGCACCATGCCTGTTTCGACACCTCGTCACGTCCAGGACAAGTTTCACATTGCTCCAACACCACGTCATGGACCGGGAAACCAACAGCAGTGACCGGGAAACCAGCAGCAGCAACATCCCATCCAGATGGAAGACAGCGCCAAGGCCACAAAGTACCCGCTGGCACAGAGCAAGTCACAACATAATCAGGTGAGCTGGGCACAAGTCGCGTTTCGCACTGCCAAACCAAACTATCCCAAAAAGGCGCCGACGCCCATTACACAGAACCCCGAATATCTCAAGTGGAGGAGAACCGTGCCCTCATGAATAGCTTGGTGGAACTAAGAGCCGAGTTTGAGGCATTTCGTAGATCGGTTGCTCACAACAATACAAAGGCACGCACACAGGCCGACACATACAGACAGGTGATCACAGCGACAGCGCACACACAGGCTGAAGCTAGCTCGCCGACGACGACGCTAGACCAGGTAGCCCAAAATGCGCAGAGACTATTCGCTGAGATTCACACGCTCAAACGACATGTCGATGACTCTATTGCGTCAGTTCGCGCGGGACTCCGCAAGCGCACGAGCGTAAGCCCGGGAGCGCCGACGCGAGGACCAAAGGGTATGGATGCTACTGACAGCGATAGTACCATCCATGGCTAAACTAGGAACACGTGTCGCAGAAAGTCTTGAGGTGTGGCAGTGGAACTGCTGCACGTTACGTACTAAGCATGCTAATTTCATACATTATATGGAGTCGGTGCCTATTCCTCCGGATATCATTTGTTTGCAAGAAATAGGAAAGCACAACAGAAATCTTAAAGGCTACGAGTTGTACACCCATTCCGATTACCCACCGGTCGCCACTTTCGCCAAAAAGGGTGTCGCGCTAAGTGTAGAATACATTCATGGGGAGATTGTACAACATCAAATAATCACGATATGGCCACATAAGCGCGGCAAGCCGAAAACAGTGACTGTAAACATATATAGCCCTCCTAGAGACAGACTGGCGGACTTTGAGGATGTGGTTTCCGCAGCGATGCGTTTAGCGTCTAGGCGGGACAGAGTCTTGGTTTTAGGGCACTTCAATGCGCAACACTCCGAATGGGGATACGCGGCAGACTCTCCGAAAGGAAAAATTTTGCTGGATTTGACGGAGAGGTACGATTTAACCCTGTTAACTCGTCTTGATGACCCCACCAGAATCGGTAATAGCGTCTCGAAAGATATCTCGCTGGACTTAACCTTTACGAACCAAGCGGATGAGATAACGTGGACAAATCTAGGGGACAACCTTGGAAATGACCACTACATCCTCAGCCTTTCGGTAAACTCGTCCCGTATAAGACGCAATTTTGCGCAGGCCACACTGACAGATTGGACGAAATATCGCGATCGCCAGGGCAGCACAGGTCCGATAACGAACGTCGGAATCTGGGCGCAGCAGCTTCTCAACACGCTGGCGGGTGTGACGAAGGTTGTAGACACAACGCGAGACACCCCGGTAGTGGACAGGCACCTGCTACATTTATGGGAGGCGCGCGGTAGCCTCACCAAGAGATGGAAAAGGCAGAAATTAAACAAGAAGCTTAAAATCCGCATTGCTCCGTTAGCTCAGGAGGCGAACACGTACGCGCAGGAATTATGCGACGGTAACTGGCGCCAGCTCTGCGATTCCTTTAGGGGGACCCTCAGTACCAAAAAGACATGGCACATTCTCCGCAGCATGATGGATCACGGGGGAACCAAGACGGCAGCGCACACGACGCTCAAGCTACTGGAGAATGAATTCAAGGGC
>NC_051154.1:299884449-300042397 GCF_013339745.2 Dermacentor silvarum
CCGGCTGGTTAATCAAATAGTTGACCATCTCTCTCTGTCTTTGCGATGCTTTATTCTCCAGCTGCCTTGCTTGTGTCAAAGCGTTTTAGCGTAAGACCCGACGAGAAAGCAGAGAGCAGGTAGCTGCACTAAGTTTACAATGGAAGAGAGGAAAAAGAAGAGCAGCACTCAGGCCACGCTCTCACGCGCTGGCGCGAGAAACCCCCGTGGCATAGAAAAAACCTTGCTCGAGCCTCGCGCGTTCGAACAGTTTCACCACCGTGAAGCGTCTTCTTCGCTGCTGCGCATCGACATTCTCGGAAGTGTCAGCATCCCAGCCGTCCTCGATTCACTCGTCACACGTCCAGAGGGGGCAATAGACGACGTGTCCTACGTGTCCATCAACTTGGCCATTCACCACGTTCGCTCAGACAATCGTGATCTTGTGCTCAAGCTGCGGAACAAGGCCAACGAACGCGCCAGCGACAGCTGCGTAGGACGCCGAAAGAAACTATTCCCGAGGGCCGAGTGCTACCTGCTCATGGTTTACGTCAAGGACAACGTGTGCCACTGCAACACCAGGCAAGCCCCATGTACCGTCCAAGGAGCCTCGCGCCAGACGATGGTCGTATCTAGGGGCACCGGACGCTTGCTCATGATACACAGGTATTTGATTTCGTTCTTCTGTGTAGTGGGAGGGAGGGAAGGGGGGGATTTAACCGTGCCGAATCTCGGTAGAATTGAATTCTGGGGCTTTTCGTTCCAGAATTGATTGAGGCACGCCGTAGTGGGGGTTCTGGAATAGTTTTGACCACCAGGGGATCATTAACATGCCCTCAATGCACGGGAAAGGGGCGTTCTTGCATTTCACCCCCATCGAAGTGCGGCCGCTGCGGCCGGGATTTGATCCCTCGTGCTCAGCAACGCAACACTATAGCCGCTAAGCCGCCACGGCGGGTGACTGAGTACAAAGGCCGAAATAATTCAATTTGGAAAATCAACCTTACGGCATGTTTCGTCTCGTGAAGAAAAAATAATAGCGTTTATTTTTTTGCAGAGTCCAACAAAGCAGGAATTTCTGTAGCAATGCCAATTAACAGCCATAAGGAGCCTTATTGTGGTGCGCTTGCGTGGTAACACGATTGATATGGCCGAGCTTCCGCACTTCGCATCATAATAAGCTTTAAAAATGTTTTTAATTTATTTTACCGTGGAACATTTTTTCTATTGTTCGATAAAATGTAGTTTTATTCATCATTGATGATTATAGTGGTTCTTCCCTCATTGGAAATAAAAATTGGTACTACCGTATACATTGCGCAGTTTCGTTTATATTCAACCTGGGCGTTATATTCAATGCCGACAATATTTTAAGACAATTCCTGATATTCTCCCTTTAAATTAGTATCCCGCATTCTTAGTCGCTGCATCCATCTGGTCTTTACAAGCTTCTCAAACTATGCATGCATGAATTATAATGTTAGGAGGGAGTATACGCAACTTCCGCGGATGTTGTGCTTTTGCGAAACCTAACGATTTTTTGCGTTAACCTTGATGTGCCTCTTATCGTCAACACTTTGATGCTGGTTGAGTGTCATCTGCCTCGCCAACTTCACGACGACATGCAGCTGCTTCATGCTACCCAGCTATTTGCTTGGAGGAGCCCGCGCTGTGGCTCTGCTGATATCCCCCGCTTCGTAAGAGGATACTTCTACCTCGCAAGATTCAATCTCAATCTCGCAAGATTCCATCTCAATCTCAATCAAGCTTTGTATCTAATGGACCGAATTTATTGCTTGCTGCAGATACAATGACAAGCTAGTGTGTCCTCACAGGCTTGTAGCGGATTCTTGATTTAAATAATCCATGTTAAATTGCAGAAAATCGCTTACAACCGTAACTCAGAAATAAAAGCGATAGCGAAATGTGTAAACTGTAGCTATTGAGAGACCTAAATTCGGCAAAATTGATATTTTGTGTACTACTCTGTAAAGCACACGCATTTGCGAGTTCACTACTGCAAGATCATCGAAAATATTTGAACAGTTTCCCATAAGCTATAAACTCACAGAGCAATCTTGTCTGTTTTGGTACACGTACTAATAGAAGCAGTTTATTTATTTATTTATTTATTTATTTATTTATTTATTTATTTATTTGTTTGTTTGTTTGTTTATTTATTTACCCTCATGGCCAAAGCATTCCAGAGGTGAGTGGGTAGACAATAATCATAGAGCACAATAATGTAACAAAGCATGGTAAGGCATGGTAATTCCCAATTATAGAATGTTAGCTAAGGCAAACTTAAATCGGGTCTTATCATAAATGGAAACAATGTCCGAAGGAAGGCAATTCCAATGCATGCAAAAGCGAGCTTTCTTTTGTTGCCGGGTAAAGAATTCGTACGCTTCAACGTTAAAGGTTTTTATGCACCCATTTCAAGTAGTCTTTAAAGAAGTTTACGCCTCGTATTAACATTAGAACTCAATAAATTGGTAGAATTCAGCGATTTGCCGTAAAAGCAACAAATTTCATCACTTGATCCTCATGCCCCAAGGCAGAGCAGGTAGTTATGATTATGCGCTTCGTGTGAAATTGTGCGAATTCGGTAATATCTCGTATCGACACTAGTTTGGCGTAAGGAAGATCACGCCCACAAATAATGCAATTATTTTTGACCTTTTACAAAAAGAAAGGCTAGAGAAGGAGATAAGAAGAACGTGATAAGCGCCAAAGAGAACCCAGCTGCAAATTGGGAGGCTTGCATCATCGACGCTTGAATATAGCGCTAAGAATATCTATTAGTGCATTCGTGACTTATAGTGTTGGTTAAGCATTGACTCCACAGGTGATTTCAAGTCACGTGACAGCTACACTCGCGAACAACTTTCTGTGGCAATGAAGCGAAAGCTACGAAGGCAGAGAGCGCTTCTGAAAAGTGTCCCGCGTTTAAATCCACGTTAGTTTAAGCTAGAGAAGAGAAAACATTAACACCATATTAGCAACAGTTAAATAAGACAACACACCACTGAGTGTAGAAGTTTGCTTTTCGTGCGGCTTTTTCCTTCCGCGTCTGAGCAAACGCACAACCGTCGCACATGGAGAGGGGGAGAGAGAGAGAGAGAATAAACTTTAATAAAAAGAGCACGCGTGCGTAGGTAGCCCCTCCGCTCTGCAGTGGTTGGTCCCCTCAGTCCAGGAGTCCAGCGACCTTAGCTGCCCTTCTCGCTCGATTGACCAGGTAGAGCTGGTCCGTCGAGTCGGTGCTGGACAGCGCTGCCTCCCATTGCCGTGTGGTGGGGTGTGTTATGGGTGTTAGCTGTGGTGTGTTAGCACAAACCCATACCATGTGGTAAAGTGTTGCACATTGATCACAGTGTGGACATTTATAGGAATACAGCGCAGGGTGTATGGCGTGGTAAAGACTTAAATGTGGATATGCGTTTGTTTGGAGTTTTCGCCATATTACGGCTTCCTCTCGCGTCAGAGAATTATGAGGTGGGGGTAGTGTTCTTCGTGAAAGGCGATAGTATTGATTCGCACATGGAAGCTACGCCGATTCACC
Organism: Dermacentor silvarum; assembly: GCF_013339745.2. Lineage (NCBI taxonomy): Eukaryota > Metazoa > Arthropoda > Arachnida > Ixodida > Ixodidae > Dermacentor > Dermacentor silvarum. The sequence goes on from NC_051154.1 coordinate 299,887,994, forward strand.
GTCTGTTCCGAGCAACCAAAAGCTCTGTAAAACTCTGCCGGACTACGTGGCGCGGTAACACATGTGCTGCAGCCACGCGCCCGTAGCTTACCCTTCATTGCCACAGAAAGTTGTGCGCGAGTATAGACCACATAAGTTTGTTGAATGCTAATGCTTCAAGAACGGTTCCAACCTATGCATTAGAGTTATTGCACTTATATACCTTCAAGTGCGAGCCGAGGTATCATAAAAAATGTTTACATAATTTAGTATACGGCTGCATAGGAAAATATTATTATTAATAATGTTATTTCTAGTACTGGCGCCATTCTCGCTCCTTTGTGTATACTGTGCTGCTGGGTTTTGCCGCCATATAAATGGTGTAAGAAAAAATAAGACAAACAACGGGCATTGAGACTGTTTTTGTCCTACTGGGAACCTTTTCCAACACCGCACTGAGTCACATAGACAACAGCGAGGAATCAAAGAATGAATTCCATGCTTCTGCCCGTTCATAGACGAATGCCAGAATTGAACACACAACCGAGATGCTGGAAACTGTAGCACGAGAAAGTAGCACAAGAAAGGCGGTGGCATACGATATAGTGCGCTGGGGACGTATTGTGTTAGGATACATTTCATATTTTTTGTACCTTCCTTTATTAGTAGGAATGAAGTCATGCTTGAATGAATAAAACATAAAAAAACCTAACGTAAATTACCGCACCTTGAGCACATTTCGGTCATGGTTACCACCAAGTTTGCAACAGAATGGTAAATAGCAATTTTTGTCTCGAAGAGAATATTTTTTTGGTAATCTATATTCCTTTTCAGTGTCGTTAGGATAAATCAGGTTTGATCTTGATCGCATGGCAGCTCAGAAGCAAGATTACTACGTATATTCCACCCAACGACATTTCTTAGTATTCTTCGGGGGTAAGAAACTCAAGAATTGAACACCACAAGAACGGGATTAGCAGAATCTGTCTTTCGTCTTTTCCGAATAGATGATGAAATCGTCATTGTTGTGATTCGGAAAGCGCAATTTACTCATAATAAAGCAGAAAACGTTTCAACAGAAGAGGTGCAGCGTTCCGCGAAGCTTTACGAATGTGCGTTTCAAAAGCAGTGTTAATTATCGTCATGGGTTGTCAACGCAGTTCGGAGAAGACGAGATCACCAGGAGGAGAAGTTGGCGCGAGCATGATTCGCCTGGTTGTCGAGTGTGGCTCAGTGGCTCCTCCCGTGTACAGCTTCGGCGTCTTGGCCGGCTACCCGCATATCCACCCACGTGATAGGCTGACGTGTATGTTGACGATGCAGAACTGCATCAGTCCTGAGAGCAACAGCGGCAGGAACGGCGTGATAACTCTAAGCAGCTGCTGCTGTAGGCCAGACCAAAGGTAAGACTAACTGCTTTCCAGCAAAAACACCGAAGGTCTGCAGCAGCCTCATTCAATAAAATTGCTGTTTCTCCGACTGGTGTCGAAACAGATATTATAAATGCATGGGCGCCGGCCGTGGCCTTCGCTCACGATTGAATTAACCGAAAAATGAAACTAACCGGAGACGAATTAAGAGAAAATCACTGTATTGAAGTTCTTTATATCTAGATTTACCTGCATAAACAAACTTCATTAAATATAGGCTCAAAATGCATGCTGTTCTAAGGGCAAGAAGGTAAAGAAAGCTGTATACTTCAATTTATTGAAATTCGTTATATGAAGGCTTAACTGTATCATGAAGGTATTTATATGTCACATGGAACTTTATTGTTATTATAACAGAGTTCAGCTGCACTTGGATCTTAATTTAAAGGAGCATGGCCATGTTTGCGGAAACTAAATAGGTCGAAAAGCACTTGACCTACATTCCATGCTGCAGGGAGGTCATTGTGGGCGTCATCAACCGTGTGGTGGTGCTCTATGGCAAGACTGGATCTGGGAAGATCACGGAGGCTGGCCAGTTCATCTTTGAGGACTACATTCGTGGAGGCCAAGGCTCCAGGTGCAATATGTTGGTCACCCAGCCAAGGAGGATTGCAGCAATCTCCATGGCAAAGCAGGCGGCTCTCGAGTGGCACGAAGAGGTTGGTCAATACACTTAAGTGAACCTTTCTTTGCCTCTTCCTTCGAATTTGCCACTGCTGCTTCTGCAGCGGTCGCTGTCTTGGACGTCACGTCGGTTGGTGCTGTATGGCAGGAGCTCGGCAGAGAGGAAAGGTGACATGAGAAGCTCATTTCAGCTTTTCCACTGCATTGCCACTATGACTGGTGTAATTATCCGTTACCCTCCCCCCCCCCCGTAAAAGTATTGCAGAAGCTGCTTTGTACTAATGTGCAACAGTCTAGACGTGAGGTAGATATAGAATGGTAGAGAATAGGTAGGGAGAGGGAGCAGAGCATGGGGTGGAACCGACGCAGTCGTGAAATGAGTGAATAGTAACCTTGCTACTCTTCGCTTAGTCCACACAGAGGGGGGGGGGGGAGGAGGGAAAGAAACGCTACTACTACACACGACAGCGGTTGCGGACAAACTGGATAAATTTAAGTGAAAAGTACTGTGCGTTTCCCCCCTTTTTCTGAAGATAAACACCGTGCAAATTTGCCTTGTGAACAGCTGACGTAGGGTGTGAAGACGCAAAGCCACATTACAGTACCGTGACGTATAGGCGATACTACGGAAGCGACTACACATCAAATGAACATTTATGTGCCTTCCACGGCAGCTTTGCGGGTATGGCGTTTCTCGAGGTCACGGGTTCGATCCCGATTGCGGCAGCTGCATTTCTACAGGGGCGAAATACAAGAACGGTCGTGTACTAGATTTAGGTGCACATTAAAGAAGCCCAGGGGGTCAAAATTAATCCGGTGTCCACCAATACGGCACGTCTGATATTCTGATAAATCTGATAATTAATATAACAATAAACATAAATTATTCAAAGTTTAACACTTCGGGCACAATTCGATCGCCACGCATCGTGGCCACGCTGCTTAAGCCACGCCTGAAGGCGAAATTTGCTTTTAACTCGCACCCCGACATTACTGCTAAATCGGCTAACACGGGTTATTCTTGCAAAAATATGATATCCTACCTTCATGACAACATTAAATAACTGCAGGAGTGGTACTGTTAAGCGAAAGTGTTGTCCTGGACAATTTTGTTGACCACAAAGTATAATTTTCCTGTAGATCATTAGCGGTACAATAAGCTGACATTTTTTGTTTCGTACCTCTGGTTGGTAAAAAAAATTGCATTTGAAACCAATAGTATTCGCATTCGATACGCTCTTGGTTTTCATTATTTTCATTTGTTTTCAAATTGTAAACTTGGTATTCGCACAATCCTAGTCGAAACCCATGACGCAGCATGGGGACATTGTAGTATGCAGTTTATTCTACAATAGAGCTTATACACTAGAAGTTCATGGCAGCTGCTCTTTCGCACCCTTTGACGCACCGTAAATTTTATTATTAACCTTTGCATCTTTCTCAGAAATATATAATGAACATTACTCATCGTCCATGAGTACGGGCTGCATCTAAATGTTTGTTTTTTTGCGTCATATTTCGATAATCTTTATGGTTACTAAAATAAGAGGTAGCAACACAACGGCATCTTTGTGGTTGGCACTTTTTTCGCACAGCTTTTCTTCTAGAGTTAGTGTACTAACTCTATAGAATGAACAGCCAAGGATTGTGGGGAAAAATGAAATGAAATGCTCTAATTTCGGAGTTCTTTCACAGGGGTTCGGACGTCAACCAGAGCGGCGGGTGGCATTTACCCTTCCCCCTGCCGTGCGGAGAACCCTGAAGTAGCTCAAAGTATACTTACTCTGCTGGCAAAAACTTTCAAATACAATCTCCCATCGATTTTATCAGTCGCCAGGTTTTTCGCACCTGCACGCTTACTCGGACTACCCCTATAACAAAGGCAGCCGAAACATTGGATGGTGTACAATGTGTTATTCAGTTTTTCGGACACAATCCGCATGCGTTATGATGCAAACATGGCCGGTGTGAACAAAGTTGCCGCCACATAGCAAACTGCGACTCTGGCTACCGACTGCCATGCAAGGAGCACTGGTTAGGACTAGTGACCTAGGCAGAATGCTTGCGATAAATATTTGCCATTTGCTGAGAAAGTGGCTGGCGGCACATTGTGGGCAGCTCTCCATCACGTATACAGCGTTTAAGTTAGGTGAAGGCCATGCAAAGGTTTTAATTTTCACTGCGACTCGGCTTCACGAAAGGCCACCCACCCACAAACATTATAGTGATGCTCTTAACTAATGTTGCAATTTGATATCAACTGTAGTGCTCTTGTATGCAATTCATTATCTTGAAACGGGGAATCAGTATTGACTCATAGAGCATTCTTTCAAGAATCTGTTTTTTTTAAACTCCGCAGCAAAAGGTTGATCACTGTATTTCCTTTTTATGCATCATATGTCAAGTTGTGGAGGTTAGCAAGACATTTTGAAGTAATTTTTGCTATTCTGGAAGCCTAGTTTACAAGTACAGCTCTATGTAATTTTCTCCGTGGTGTAACATTGCAATGCTGATGTCAATGTTTTGCACGAGATAATTTTCATTCCTGCAGCTGAGCGACACCGTCGGCTTCCATGTCCGTCACACGAAGCAGCTGCTGACGAGCCGTGGAGGCAAACTCTTCTGTACAGCGGGCATCCTGCCGCGGCCCTTGCAGCAGAACGTCGAACTGCAAGGAGTGTCGCAAGTCATCGTTGACGAGGTCCATGAGCGCGACGTCTGTACCAACTTCCTGCTTGTGCTCCTTCGTGAGGTGCTCTCCATACACCGTACATTCAAGGTGGGCTTTCTTCATTCTTAATTGTTGCGATATGCCGTCCAAATCTCTCCGCATTTTTAGTAATGTTTACGCATATTTACAAATGTCACCGATTTCTCTCGCTTTATGCTCACACCGCCCAGGTTGGCCAACAAATATTGGGATTCTTTTTCTCGAGAAATCGTCGCACCCTCAAATTTCTACAGCGACCATCGTCTGCTTGTTCCGACGTCAATGTTGACGCTGAATAAGTTGGGCCAGAATCAACTTATCCTCTAGTCATCCTAGTTCCAGTTGCACTTTCAGCAACTCTAGCATGCATTTTTAAGAACTTCGCCTTGAGCAAACCCCTTTCGTTGCACGAATACAGTCGAACCCACTTATAACAATCCCAGAAATAACAAGCTATTGGTTATAACGACCACATTTCAGTGCACTTACGATTTTCTGTATTTGCTTGTTGAAACTGCTTCCAGATACAGCGAAAGGTTTTATTTAATATATGTACTCTTACAACGAATGCTTCCAACGCAGTGACGGTAAAAGAAAATGTCGCAGTTTCACCCGAAAGACGAAGCATCAATTGCGAATGCAAATTAGCAGAGAGCTATTCGGAGTAGGGATAGTACTTTTATCGGCGCCATAAAGTTGGACGCATTCACTTACTAACTGAATTAACAAGCCTGGTGTCAGTGCGCACAAGCACACATGAATGGATCACACTCGATGACCGCAGACAACCACTGTCAAAACGCTGGCAGCAAGCGCAGCCACCGCAGCCAGCGTAGGTTCGTGTGGTCTAACGCTTCAGCGGAAACTCAGCGGCCGAATGCACAACGCATACAAAGGTCAGAGCCGTGTGGAGATCGCTTGAATGATACGGCGCGCGCGACAACACCGGCAGCCCGTAGCGGCGCAACCATAATAAAGAACCAAGCGCAAAGTACATGAACGCATTTGTTGGCAGAGTAGAAGCCGCCCCCTCCCCCTCCGTCCCACGTTGCCTTCCCGCTTTGATCCATTCGCGTGGTATATTGCGTTGCCAGTTCCCCTTGCGCCCGGTGGCAAGATACGCATTTGGTGCCGCAGCAAAGCGTCGTCCCCCTTTACTCCCTCCCATACCGCCACGGCGTTTCGCGCCACGGAAGTCGCGTTTCCTCTCCGCCGTGCGTTAGCTCTCCGTGATAGCGCGCGTTCCACTAGCGCTTTCACTCGCACATACGGCGCGTGGCGACGATTTTATCGCCCTTGGACTTTATACGGAACCTCACGCCGATGGCGATGGCGACGGTGACGCCGACGGCGGAAATCTGCTTGAAGTGTCCATATCATTGCTATCGCAATAAAAGAGGGCACACGCGTGAAATAGCAAAGCAGGTAAGCGTGACCAAACATGACACACGGCAGCGCGCACCCCACTTCAGTGCAACCACGATGATGAAACGGCCTTGGAGACGAGTGAGTGACCGCTGCGGGCGGATTTCGGAAGCCGCCAGACCGGTCACGCACGGTCACGCGCTTCCTGAGCACGCCTCCACGAAGGCGGCGTACAGCGTAAGCAGCATAGCGCGGGGCGTGCGCCGGTGTGATATCGGATCCCACGATGGCGTCACCTTGTTTTTGCGCCATTCCCCGTGCATCACCACGTTTAATATGCCTGTTTGATAAGGTCCCTGTATTTTTTGAAGGTAGCGCAAACTCCTCCTCTTCGCACGGTTTCTTCCACGCCCCTTCCTATCGGCCACCATTAGTGAACGAAGCGCGCGGCCGCTACCGTCCGCTTCAGATCGTATTCCATGTGGCGCGTTGAAGCGCTTCCTTGAAACGCGACTGTTCTGGGCGCATTTTCAAAAGTCTGTTAGTACGTAAGATATCTACGTAAGATATGTAGTACCTTCAAATAATAGTAGAATCTGCACCGCTCAGACGAGGAAAACGATAGGTAGAACAAGTTAAACGCAATCCTAAGCAGTCTTAGCTACTGCTGATGTTTTTCGTAATCGAATGGTGTTCTGTTTACCTGACGCATTTACGAAAACAAAGAGCTACATCAAGCTATGCACACAGAACACGGCGGAGACATTTATGTGCTAAATAACGTAAACGTGTTTTTTTTATTTCCAAAGTCCATCCGCGCGCTTTTCTTTCCCTCTCAATTATATGCCTTGGTTCCCGTGTGTGCGAGCGCTTTCTGCGTTTTGCTCTTTAATTGGCGACTCTTCCAAGAAGCTCATTTTATGAGAAGTCATGCTGATATTCCTATTGCCAAAATGTTCCCTTCTGTTTGCCGCAGAGCATAAACCGGGACTTTTATTTTTTTTACTCCGTCGTTGGCTGATGGTGAACTCGCGAACGCACCCACCTTCCCGCGTTGATCCAGCTAACTGGGTGATAACAGCGATCAGAACCTCCATAAGTAATAACCTGCCTCGGTGGCTGTTAAATTTTCTTCTTCCGATACGGTGGAGCCATATCACTCGCTGTTTGAGTTTTCGTTAGCCACGAGGAACCGCAAAAAGCTTGCCCCCCTTGGCAATGCTAGTCGAACATTCGTGCTGCAGCCGAGCGCGTCTTCAAAAATGTAAGAAGCCTACGCTCACGCACAGCGCACATGTGTCCCGGTGTTTCTACGCTCACTAATGGCGCCGTTTTGCAGCGATAACGAAAGCCACGCGCGTTCTCCATCACGTGTCAAGCCTCGTCCTATGGAGAGCGAAAATTGTTTGGGCTACCTGTGGAACATACCGGGACCTTACTGTTTGAACCACCTATCTCTCCTCTAGTGGTGGTCATTGGTTTCAACGATTTGGAACAACCATCTGTCTGTCCACGAAGGGAACAATTCGGCCGCTCAAGCTTTTCTGTCAACGCGGCCCGAGACGGCGAGAACGCTGCACCATGCGCTGCTGCCACGCAATGTTGCAAAGTATCAGCATGGACTACACCGTTATCAGGAGATCACGGTTCGGGGGCGCTTCGTTTACGCGTTGCCGATTGCTGATAACGGTCCGTAGTAATGTAGTAATTTCCACTTGACAACCTGTGCCTTATCATACAACGTCGAATGGCTGTTAACTCAGAGGCACGTGACCCTTTGCCAGCCTCTCACTCATCATATTTGTTGTCAAGCGATAAGCTCCGACGGGGGTTGCCGCTGCAAAAGAGTCCAACCTTGCTTTCCGCGTACCCGTGCCCCTTGCTACTCAGAGGCTGGCTTTGGCGCAAGCCTTAACCCTCTAGCGGCTGAGCGTGGTTCGCAGGCGAAATTTCGCCCACCGCACGAAATGGCCACAGCATTTTGCCCAGAATCAAACACATATTCTTAGATTAGATAGAATTAAACGCTAAAACCGTGATTTCTCCCGCAAGGCCCGCAATAGATACGATTTCCTTCTAATGCCGAGTTCTCGAATTAAATACGAATATTAAACATATAATCGACGTCAAATCAGTTCTTCATAATTCGGCAAGATGGAGGAAGGTTCATCAATTTTTTTCCTTTCATATAATCAATAATATTCAAAATTTTTGAATACTTGCGCACTCCTACTTATAAGGTTCATGTCCCTTCTTGCAGCACTCAAATACATTCTCCTTGTCATATCATATCTCGTACATCACTGGAGTGAAACCACCTGTTTGTAACCATTGTTTCCATAAGTGTAAATTCCTTGTTTCGTGACGCATTGGTCAACATTCATACTAGAAAGCTGTTTCACTGCGATTGTTTACTTGTTTTTTTTCTGTTTTGGTACCTAATGTGTTCCTGTCGAAGTATTTTGGATTTCAACATTTGCTTCTGATATTTTTCTGTAATTTATGTCAAATGCCCTGCAAGCCACTCTGCTTTTTTAGTTATCTTGAAAGGTTCTCAAGGTGCCATAAGTATAAATGGATTGCTGAAGAAAATTTTATAGTGGTGTATTGTGTACTTTTTTTTCATCTGGCAGGTGATCCTGATGAGTGCGACTATAAACACGGACAAGTTTTCGCAGCACTTCGACGATGCGCCTGTCATCAGGATTCTGGGCATGGCACACCCGGTCACTCGATTCTTGATGGACGCCCTCGTTTCAGAAAACATTGTGACCGCAAAAGCGTTTCAAAAGGTAATGGCACAAACAACTGTCTAGCAGTTCCGGCTGTGTGAAACGCTTGGTCGCTCACGCTGGGTCTGTTCTCAACTGTTGTGCCATGCACAATTTTGTCCAGTTGCTGCCTTCCATGCCTGCTATGCATAGCTTCAGTCCCTAGAATAACTAAAATAGTGCCATTGCCTCTTCGCCTTTTCCATCTGTGTGATGATAATGACGATTTCTAAGGACATCCCCTTTAAATTGGGGTCGCAACAGTCACCCCGCCTGTTTGAGCTAGTTAGCTGTTTCCATATCATAAACCAGCACTCTGCCTATCTATGCCTCGTACCACTGTGCCTATCTGGCAGCGTGTGGGATAATCGCACCTGCTAAAAAGTGCCCATACTGTTGTTCAAGGTCACGATGAATACACCGTGACCACATTAATGAGTCCCTGACAGCATCCTAAACGAGGGTGAAAAATACAGAAAGAAGGGGAAAGATAAGCGGGGTAGTGCGGCCTGGCGCAGCATCTGGAGCAGCTAGCAAGCCGCCACCGTTTGAAAAGCGATTGCAAGCGACGCTGCCGACGCTGCCCCATTGTCTTTTCCCTGGTATTTTCAAAGTTGGGATTTCGAGATATCCGGAGTTCCCCGCAAGAACTTTTTGAAGAAAAGGGGTGAAAAAAGCATAAATTGACATCACTGCTGGAGAAACATTTCTACTTGACCGACATTTCGAGATATCAGAGTGCGACTTAATGAGGATTACGTATTCGTTACCTGCTGATATTAGTGATGAGCGTTCCTATGTTTACTTTGTCATAGCTTACAACTTGTTATATCTGTGTTTGTTATATCGAAGTTGGACGGCAAAGTCACAGCTCTCAATTTGTCATCTGCAGTGTGGTTCTGACACCGTCCGGATTGTTCCCGACGTTTTCATGCACATCGTGGAGATGAAGCCTTCCGAAGCAATTTTCTGTTTCCTGCCCGGGTGGAACGAGATCAACAAAGTGCGAGCAGAGCTTTGCGAGGGAGCTCCAGCGAAGTTTGACAACTGGAATCTGCCGCTGCAATCGCGTCTCCGATACCAGGAACAGCAAAAGATCTTTGAAAATCCTCCAGCAGGTTGGTTGGTTTATTGGTCGGACAGATTATTGGCTGGCGGTACAAATAGAGTTGCCTATTTACTCGCTTGTAATCAGTTAACGATTCACTGCAAGTTCAACATCGCCTTCTTTGCAAGCTTCCCACAGCCGATGGCATTAAACATTTATCAAATACTACATGTTTTTACTGCAATGTGTCAGACTTTATATAGATATGTTTATTTTGCTTTATCTGCTCTTTATTTTTTGTACTGAACGCTGCCTAAACATCAGCGCCAGATATATACTACCACCCTGCGCTCATCCCTCCTTGGAAAACCGCTAGCTTGTCAAATTTTGCAGAGTGGTAGTGCTTTGCAGCAAGTTTAGTTTAATACAGTAGATTTCAGTTAATTCCACACCGGTTCAAAAATTTTTGTTAAGTCAATTCAGACTGAAATCCCAGCCTGCATCCATACTAAGCCCGCATCCAGCTATGGACCGAAAGTTAAGGTGTTTTGATCCTAAAATTGGCTTTCACTGGATAATTCAAACTTGGCTGGTCAGCATCCACACACCTGACCCCAATGATGACGTTAGTATTGAATCCAATAGTGCAGTGTCTGTCCTGGCCACACTTTGGGCACAGTGATTGCGTCAGACGTATGCCATCTCCGTTCAAAAACGCCTATTTTCGGCCTCCCCCAAGAAGATATTCAGGCGAAAACGATTGCTCACAATGATTTATTACAGCACTTACCCGATTTAATCCCACACCTTTTTGTCCAAAAAAATTCGGCCGAAGGTAACCGGTATGGTGCAATCCGATATGAAACCAAGACCAAAACCAAGTTCATAGCATTCGCAAGACCCTACCGTCAGACCCAGCCTAGCCAGCGTCATCACCATTGCAATCACAAGATGGCGACATCTAATGGCAACAGAACAAGTTATCACATAGCATGACGATGACGACGGGCTTCTTTCAGTATGAATACGTGAGCACATTGAAAAGATAACCTATTTTACTTGTCGATCTATCAGCTACAAGTTGCGTCACATGTTCTAGGCATGTGGAAAATCGCATGCGTCGCAGGATGAGCTATTAAAGTGCTTAGTCTTGGTTGTGGGCCACCATCCCATTTGCGATTTTTGTGGAGACGTTTGATAGATTCGGAATATCAGACGCACTATGAACCGAACGGAGAGCGCGTAGAAGTTCTTCATACACAGTCTTAAGGTGCTCCGAGAGTAACGACGATAGACTTCGCCATAAACAGAGACATGCTACATTTTTGTTGCTAAAAAATCCGGTGCACATTCGATTTCTACTTTACATAAGAGCTCCGTCATTTTTATGTTAGCTTTCTGCTTTTAATCCATAAAATGTGGATGAGCGTTCGATTCAGGGACGTGTTAAAATCAGACAAATACTACCACGTGAACCAGCGGTGGGTTTGAAAGTCTTTTCTGCCTCTTGAAGGTATGTCGCCACGCAAAACGATGTAAAGGTGAACTCGTGGAAGCTAAACAGGGACTCACCTATGAGCGTCGTGAATTTTAGCCTCTCACAACCTTCCATTGATGTACATTAAATGTTTCGAAAACTTTTATTCTTGTTGTTCTCGAAATTTTATTTTCAGTTCTTTTTTGTTGCGCAAGAGCTCGTAACTTTTCAATAAACTAATATTGTTCAGAGAACTTTCCATGCTTCTTTCCTAAACATTAAGCTGTACAATGAACTTGAAAACCATGAATAACTTTTGAGGTTATAGGATTTCAATTCAAATGCAACCACCTGAAAAAACACAATTTTTTCTGCTATAACATACAGAGTTCCTACGTACTGATGACAGCGCAAATATCATGGTTCATTGCACAGCCTAGATATAAACCTACATTGCTGCCAATCCATTATCTTTTCATGTGGTAGTATCGGTACTTATGACTGCTGGCGTGACGGACATATTTTGCCTAATTTTTTGTAGTAAATTGCAATTAGTTTTATTAGTTTTGGTTTGTTTACCTCACACACTCGAAGGGTCTTTTTTTAGCAGCCTTTCTGAAGGCAGACACAAAGCAATCAGTTTAGGGTCAAAATGTAAAAAGATTTCCAAAAAGGTAGCAACGTACCTTAACCCGACTCGCCGAATGATTGCTTCCTCAGGGTCGTATTATTACAACTCCACTGCACCATGTTAGCAGGCTTTACTTTTTAGCGGTTTGTAGCCTTGGGACACTCTGCATACGGTCAATCCCGGATATATTGAACTCGGATATACAAAATTATTCTCTATATAGAATAGTTGTACAATTACCTTTTAAATCCTTTGCACAAGTACAGCGATGTAGTACGCGTACATTGAACTCGTGTTCAACGCCACACTCGCTATATCGAACGCTGTGCCACGCCGTGCTCCTGCAAGTACACTTCTAATGGGGACGCGATCACTTCTTGCGTTGTCCGAAATATGTAATGCCGACAAAATTGAAATGCACTGTTTTGGCAGACGCTGTCAAACAAGCGAATAATTTGATGGGTAATACATGCCATGGCGGAAAAATGAGCGGGCTGCTCTCAGTTTTGCTCGCTGCGCATATGGATGGCTGGTGCAAACTGCTGCTGTTCGTCATCGGCAGGAGCAGAGCGCCGCTCAACTTCGAAAATGCAAAAGGTCTCTCGGTTAGTTGTACATTCCGCAAGGAAGTGTAGCTGACATCTCTTCTGAGTGAATATATTGCGGACCCATTGTTATTTCCCTATGAATCACTCCTGCTCTTATCGCCAATAAAGAGTGATTGATTGTTTGATTAGTTTCATACACAATAATTTCAAAGCGGACGTAGACGATGCCACTCAAAACGCAGATTCTACTCAAAAGGAACAGCATTGCGACATGTCACAGCTATGGCAAAAACACGATGATTAGCATGCCTGCAAAGCTCTTCCACTCGCTGGAAACGAACTCAGAAACCCATCTTTCATCACATTTCCTGCACTCTTCCTGCCTGCAGATGTGCGCAAGGTGATCCTGTCCACCAACCTTGCTGAGACATCCGTCACTATCGACGACGTGGTGTACGTTGTAGGCACTGGTCTTCACCGAGATCAGTGCCTGCTCGGTACGTTCCCCACGTCGATGGCCAGTGTCCAGCAGCGAGCGGGTCGCGCAGGTCGTTTACGATCTGGAGAGTCATGCCACCTAATCACGCAAAATGAGTTACTCTCCTGGGACCAGTTCAAGCGCCACGAGAGACAGACCACCGACCTAACAACGGTGGTTCTCGACTGTAAAGTAAGTGCAGCTTCACTCACTTCTTTGAAGTTAGGACAATTAATCATTAGTGCCACTGCTACAATGCTATAGATAGGACGGTGAACATTACTAGAAAAATATAGGATGAGAAAGGGCACATGGCTGGCACAACTAGCCTTATATACAACATGTGATCAAAATTCACAGGGTCTGTTATTTTATTCCTAAGAAGTCTTGAAGCCAAAAGCCCAAGTGCCGATGCATTAAAGACGGACGCATGACGTACACATCCCAGAAATGAGCAGTCAATTGGCTGGCACACCTCTACAAATTGTCTTGGAGTCTGGCTGACCTGTATTTGCTGCTGCATTCTATTCTTTAGTTGTCACCCACTACAGTCAAGCACGGATATAGCATTATTACGCCCAGAAATGGACATAACGACTTATCTGATATACTGAAGTAAATCTAAAATGCTTATCGCTGATAACAGTATCAAGTTTCACTTCAGGTTTTAACTTTGATCCCCTGAAAGCAGTCAAATTGTTCCGATGTCGTCGTATCATGGTGTTGAAAAGCTATTTTCTTTCAGAAATCTTGCGTTCATGATGATTCTTTATATGTTTTAACGATGTCGGATTCAGTGATTCTGTATTTTCATATGCCAAATATTGTATGTAACCAGAGCTGTTTTGTGTCGTATGCTGCTTCTTTTTAAAAAGCTACCACGTTGCATACATTGCCAACTAGGCAGCATAACAGCTTTAAAGAAAATTGTTGCTTTCTTCAGACCATTGCAGCCAATGCACCACACCTGCCCGATGACGAAATCGAAGAGGAGGCATCTGGCAGGGACGTGGTGCCCGACAACGCCGGCGCCAAAAGAACTATTTACGACATCATGACAGGACGGCAGCTCACAGTGTCCAGCAAGTCCAATCTCCGGATAGACCGTGAGCTCATGGCGAAGGTTGAGAAGTCATGGAAGTACTAGAAGCGTGCAAGACTACAACGTCCAATATTTCCACGCAGGTGAGAAACCGGTAGCGCCACGCATATCCTGGGCCAACATGGAACCTAAAATTGTCTTCTTCCTGAAAGGACCTACTGCGACAAAGTTTCACATTGGCTATATTTGTTGTAGATAAGCAGTACGGCTCAATCGAAATAAGATTGACAAAGCTGTAAGGGCTAGCAGTTACCTAATTCATCTAAATAACACCTTAGCTTGCAATGTGACCATGCAGTGGCCAGAAAATAAGCTGCTGATTTCATAACCGTGCGCGCACGCTGACTTCGTTGTCGTGCCTAGACACCCTGACAAGCCCTGGTTCTCACCACTTTGGATCCTGTGCCATTTCTGGTGTGTGCTAATGGTAGCACTTCTTTTAACTTCTGGTATAAATTTGTGGGACATTATTGTCCTTAATGTGGTTAGAAGAACGCGTGAGGCTTATACTGTGCTGACTAACGGCCACGTCCTCTGCTACAGAGGTCTTCCAGATAATAGATAATTCGGAGTGGGATGTCTAATCCATAAGGACATAGCGGGCAACATTGATGAATTCTACATCACTAATGAGGGGGTAGCAGTAGTCGTAATCAAGCTAAACAAGAGGTACGGAATGAAGGTAGTGCAAGCCTACACTCCAACCCCCAGTCGCGATGATGAAGAAATAGAACAGTTTTGTGAAGATGTTGAATTAGCAATGAGAAAGCTACAAACTCAGTATACCATAGTCATCGGCGACTTCAATGCAACAGTGGGAAGAAAGCAGGATGGTGAACTAGCAGTTTGCAACTGCGGCATCGATTCTAGGAGCTCTAGAGGAGAGATGTTAGTAGAATTCGCGGAAAAGAATAAGCTCCGAATAATGAAAACCTTCTTCAGGAAGAGCAGCAACAGGAATAGGACCTGAAAAAGCCCTAAAGGAGATACAACAAATGAAATAGATTTCATAATCTCTTCCGATCCCAGCATAGTGCAGGATGTAGAAGTGTCAGGGTAAAGTGCGGTGACCATAGGTTAATGAGGTTCAGGATTTCTCCTAATTTGAAGAAAGGGTAAAATTCGTCAAGCAGAAACAGGCCAACCAAGTGGCAGTATAAGGGCAAAAGCACACTAATTCAGGCTGGCGCTCAGCAAAGAAACATGCAGCTTTGGAGGGGAAGATGAAGATAACATAGAGGTAATGAATTAAACCGCAACTAGGCTGATTTCAGAAGCATCGATTGACGTGGGAAGTAAGGCACCAAGGCAACCCTCAGGTAAGCTCTCCCAAGAAACAAAAGACCTAATAAAGAATCGACAAAGCATGAAAATGTCCAACTCAAGAGATCAGATAGAATTCGTTGAACTGTCAGAACTGACCAACAAGAAGAATGTAAGCGATATTCAAAATTATAGAGTGGGAAAAATTGAGGAAGCAGTACAATATGGACAGAGCATGAAATCGGTGAGAAGAAAACTTGGCATAGGACAAGGCAAGGTGTATTCACTGAAAGATCAGCAGGGTAATATCAGCAATAATTGAAATAATATAGTAAACACAGCAGAAGAGTTCTACACTGACCTGTACAGTACCTAGAGAAGTCACGCTACCTTCATTCGAAGTACTCATGAACAGGATACAGAGGCTCCTTCTATAACTAGCGATAAACTTAGAAGGAACTTGCAAGACATCACCCGGGGAAAACCGACAGGAGAAGATGGAATAACAGTCGATTTAATCAAATATGGAGGAGAAATCTTGCTGGAAATGTTTACCGCACTTTGTACGCAGTGCCTCATGACTTCAAGTGTACGAGAAAACGGGAAAAATGCCAACATTATACTAATCCATAAGAAATGAGATGTTAAAAAACGTAATAATTATAGACCCATTAGCTTGCTTTAAGTATTGTATAAAATATTCACCAAGATAATTTCCAATAGAATGAGGGCCACACTTTACTTCAGTATAACCAAGAGAACAGGCTGGCTTCCGGAAGATATATTCTACAATGGATCACACCCACGTCGTCAATCAGGTCATCGAGAAATCTGCGGAATAGAATTAACCTCTATATTGCTTTCATAGATTTTGAAAGGGCATTTGATTCAGTAGAGATACCAGCAGTCATACAGGCATTGCGTAATCAAGGAGTACAGCAGGCATACGTGAATACCTAAATTTCACAGCTACCTCAGTTCTCCACAAGACAAGTAGGAAGTTACCTATCAAGAAAGCGGTTAGGCAGGGAGGCACAATCTCTCCAACGCTATTCACTGCATGCTTAGAAGTATTCAATCCATTAAACTGGAAAAGCTTAGAAGTGAGGATCAACGGCGAATATATCAGCAACATTCGGTTTGCAGATGACATTGTCCTGTTCAGCAACACTGGGGACGAACTGCAACAAATGATTGAGGACCTTAATAGAGAAAGTGTAAGAATTGGGTTGAAGATGAATACGCAGAAGAGAAAGATAATGTTCAATAGCCTGGCAAGGAAACAACGATTCAGGATCGCCTGTCAGCCTCTAGAGTCTGTAAAGAAGTACGTTTATCTAGGTCAATTACTCACAGAAGACCCTGATCACGAGAAAAAAATTTACCGAAGAATAAAATTGGGTTGTAGTGCCTACGGCAGGCATTACCAAATCCTGATTGGGAGCTTACCACTGTCATTGAAAAGTGTACAATCATTGCATTCTACCGGTGCTAACACATTGGGCAGAAACTTGGAGGTTAACAAAGAAGCCCGAGAATAAGTTAAGGACCGCACAAAGAGCGATGGAAAGGAAAATGTTAGGCGTAGCGTTAAGAAAGAGGAAGAGAGCGTGGTGGATCCGAGAGCAAACGGGCATAGCGGATATTCTAGTTGACATAAGAAATGGAGCTGGGCAGGCCATGTAATGCGTAGGGTAGATGACCGGTGGACCATTAGAGTTACAAAATGGGTGCCAAGAGAAGGGAAGCGCAGTCGAAGACGGCAGAAAACTAGGTTGGGTGATGAAATTAGGAAATTTGCAGGTGGAAGTTCGAATCAGCTGACGCGGGACAGGGTTAGTTGGAGATTACAGGGATAGGCCTTCGTTGTGCAGAGGACAAGAAATAGGCTGATGATGATGATAAATGTTTGCTAGCTTTCTGTGATGCATCTTCATGCCATTTCCTAGGTTATTTTATGTGGCCCAACATTTCATTGCAATGTCCCTGTAGAGCCGTGCTGACTTGACACTATCAAGTTGGTATTCTATTTGTATGGTAAATGAAGAGGTCTGAACTTTTGAAATTGTAGAGAAAGTATTGGCAAACATCGTAACTGCCTAAAGTATTTGCTTTAATACTTGTTTGTGTGAATGGGTACCATTTTCGGTGCCTAAAAGGTGCATGCTTCATGACATTATGATACATTGTTTCGCCCAATTCCTTATATCTGCAGCTTCATCGTGATGTCATGATTTTTATGACATAACCTGCTCTAGTAAGAAATTAAAATCTCTTGCTTTCAAAACTTAGTACTTGCAGGGTGTCATCCTAGTATGTACAGGAAGCTTATGCCGAAGTTCTTACAACATCGAAAAATATTCGTGTGGTTGTACCTCTCTACAACAAATTATTTTGTATAACAATTTAATCTAAAATATCATCCCCTCTCGTGTGATAGTTTCTACGATAGAATACAGGTTTATACACTCAAGATCCCATATAATGAACATAGATGCCATCGTTTTATATACGAGAAGCGCATGGTAGAGTTCCTACAATCGATATGTGTGTCTGTACAGTTAAACTGATATAAGGAATTATCGACATAATGAAGTAATTATCTTAAATGTTTCTTGTCGCTATCAGCGTGGGACGAATACATGCCTGTAGCTTATAGTTAAGCCTCAATATAACGAAGTCGGTCAAATCGGCAATTGCTTCTTTATGCTGAAATTCCATCTTTCATGCGAATAAGTACAGTCGCCGATGGATTCCTCTTATATAGAAGGGGCCACGAAATTTTGCGAGTTATCGGGCAATCAGAAAAGGCTAATTTGAATGATACAACAATTCATTTTGCTGAATTAAGGGTCGGCGACTAAAAATAAATTTTATGCTGTGTCGACGACAGCATCCGATCAGCAGTAGAAAGCGAAACCAACCACGCTTTTGCGTCCACTCCGCCCCGCGGCTGTTAGTGTCACCTGCAGTGGGCCGACGCTATCACGAAAAGCACTGACAGTGAGGAGTGAATGCTTTGTCTGCGTCTCGCTTCGAGTCGCTGAAACTTGACATTACGGGAGTTTCCATTTGTTGTGTCGGCATTCTTTGCGGCGGCATTGAAATTTCGTTATATTGAATTCATGAATAAAAACAATTCGTTATATTGAGGTTGTAAATGCATGGTGTTCTCCGCACAAGAAATTAAATAACTCATTATATTGAGAATTTCGCTATACAGCGAACTTCCATTATTTCGACCCTGACGGAACCGACAAAGTCGTTCGAATTATCCACCTCGTCGAATAAAACAAGATGCAGAAAAACGCCAAAACGCTGCTTCATTTTGCAGTATTTGACCCGAGCCAAATACGCCCCCGAATCAAATGTGTACCCACTTTCTATGTATTCAAAGTAGAAACCTAACGTAGATGTTACATTACATCTCCCGAACGTTTACATCTCCCGCACTCGATTGTTTAGAATGGCGACCGGTTTCCTAAAGTGAGCTTCGCCAAACGGTGTTTTTATGTCATCTTTGCCGCATTATAGCCTTGTTATGAGGTAAAGTGAGCGAATGTCGCGAAGGCAGTATTGGTTCCATATGCAATTGCATCGCGCCGGCAATTCTTCGCTCAATTTCCTTGGAAAACAGTAGCTATGCATATTAGAAGCCCAGTTTCCTCAGAAAATAATAGGCATGCATTATAATCAGGTAAATACCGTAATCTGACATTGTAAGTAACGTTATTGCTTGAAAATCCTCCTAGGGCGGGCTGAAAATAGGCGTTTTCAACGGGAGACGGGACTTCAACGCATGCACTGTAGCCTAAGCTCCGCCGAAACAGACACTGCCACTAAAGGGGTCATTATTGTAGTTACCATAGGTATCAGGTGCATGTGTGCAGACTGGTCAAGTTCGAATTATCTGGCAAATGCTAATTTTAGGATTGAAATATCGAACGTTTGGGTCTATATGTAATGAGTCCAGGTATTTATTCGTACTGCGAATGCGTCACAGTGAGACGCGTACGCCGGAGGGTGCTTTTATTTCAGCAGAGAGACTTTGTTTCGCCAATTTCAATACCAAAGTTGAGACTTGCAGAGAGCGTTGTAGGCTGCGTTATAGCGTTCAATCCATCGGTATACTTTGACTTCACAGCAAAAGGTGCTAAGAAAATGTTAGTATATACATATATACCTCTATATATGTACATCCACAGGTACCAAAAGAGCAAACGCATGGTTCGAAATTAAGAAGAGAAAAAAATGCCCCATCATGTTTGCAACTCTATACTGAGTAATATACCAGAAACGACACATCTCTAAAACCTGCCCATATCGGATCGTATGATAGGGACAGTAACACCGGTAACTTATTGTAAATACGACGGCTCAAAGGAAAGTAAAAGGCCTGGACACCTGAAGTATACGCAGTCATGGAAAGGACACAAAAAACTGCAGTAATACAAGGAATGGGAAAGTTGCTCTTTATGTACGGGATACAAAGAAAGGTCACATAGGCACAGAAATACTATGCAAATAATAAATACACAAAATAAACAAACATGCAGTCCAACTTAACAAGCGATAGAGAACGATGTTGGTTCTCTAAAGCGACTCTACATTGCCACTGTGCCCACCGAGCCCAAAGGCTAGCGTGGCTTGCGTTAGCTCGGTCGCTTGAATATACGAGGCTCAAGGATGGTCGTACAGAAATAGTTCCACCTTGCGAGAGTTCAAAATTCTCTGGTTTTATGTGCTAAGCAAATAAGGATATGATTATGAGGCTGCCATGGTGTGGGACTCCGGATGAATTTTTGAATGCCTAGGATTCTTTAACGTGCACCTAAATCTAGCAACACCAGCATTTTTTTCTTCTTTTCTTTTTTTCACATTGGGAAAATAACGAGTTGCGGTCATGCTGTCCGCAGCGCTGTGAAAGAAAGGGGAAATTGTCCTTGACTAAATAGCACGAAGCTGCAAAGAAAACCCATACGGATTGTTTTAAGATAGAACGCTCCGCAATTAAACAAAAATGTGTCCTGGCCTTGGTATCGAAACCGGGACAAACGCCTGTTTGTCAAAAGTGAAAAAGTGAAAAATAAATAGTATTCTGAAGAATATTCAATTAGCTGTGCAAAGCATACCTTTAGCAGCTTCAGCCAGGTACGAACCCACTGCCTTATAGTGAGTTGGATCTGCTGTATATTTCCAGTATTTCCTGGATGTGCCTCAGGCAACACATGCAGTTAGCGAGATGGACTCTTTTGGGGGATCAGTCACACACAATCGCATCCTTCTTCTTCTTCTGGCAGGTAGCGCCCGCCCAGCGTAGCCGCCACTATGGCGGTGTGCACACGGAGCGGCGCACAATGACGACAGGAAGCCCCTGTGAGCTCGTGCAGCCCCCCATTTGCGCCTGCTGCTTACTCCGTAGCTCCCTGCTCCGGCTGTTCCGCAGAACCGCTCCAGGCTCTGCAGGAGGCCGTACTATTTACTCGCCTGTGTTTATCTTAGCTCAAAGGTTCACAGCACGGTCGCTGCGGCGCATGTTGCCAGAGAATTTCACGTGAACCAACTTCACCGATACCCTGTGTTCACTAGACATATGGAAGCGCCTTCAAGTCCTTGGTACGCTAAAGTGCTGGTCTACCGGGGCAAGGCTCACCGTGGAAGTCCCCAGGAAGCGCTGCTATCACCCGGACGATCGTGCTGCGATACGGTGGTACCACTTGCGGAGACCGCCAACTCTTTTCTTCCGTCAATTTTTGTATTCGTTCAATATATTTGTGTGAATGTAGTACTGTTCGGCATGTTTGAAATATAGCTGATCGTGATTGAACTGTGTTGCTGCATGAGTCGTTTCCATGAGCACGCGTTTAGTGCGCCGCAGTAACGGGCAAATTTAGGCGAGCCTTATACTTTAATTTCGTTCTCACTTTCATTCTCCCTATTGTGTCCGTGATACTGCTGGTAAAAGCAACATGTTATTGACAATACTACGCGATCACACGCATGGGTAGGCCAGACAAACGATGTTGTTCGAGTGCTCGGCTATAACATACTGAAATGGAATATAATTCACGCTAGCATGAAGTCCTCTTGATTTCCACTAAGGCCTTCCTCGGAAAGAAGTCATCCTAATGTCGCTATGACTCAAATTTTGTTTAAAAACTCTTTGTAGCAAGTGCAGCAAAGCACGAACACATTGTCCCCATACAGAAAAATGTGTTCACCTCAAATAACTATAAGAAAGTCCCGTGGACTGCTCTTTCAGCGCGCACCAAAGCTAATGGCAGCTGAGGAACAAAGTTCCGTGAATATAGGGTCGTTATTATGTCGACGAAACCTAGTGCGATGAGATCCACTATACTGTTTCTATCGTAAGGCTTTTTTCTACGAGCCGCGACGATAATACGCATCGGAGCCAACGAGGATCAGCGAAGGGGCATTTATACACCAGAAGCTGTATAATTGATTCTGATGATTTATAATTGCACACAATGATGGTGCTTTTAGTAATTCCACCATGTTCATCTCGTCTGAGTAATGATACACTCCGCAATAAATAACACATTCATGATTAGTAGCAACACAGTCTCGCACGTGCAGACCATTACTTTGCAAACTTTTAGACCAATTGCGAAATGCTAAGAGCAGTACTACCTCGTGATATATTCGTTGCTCTTCTGAATGTAACGAGCGAAAGAGAGAGAAACCATCACTGAGGACAAAGAAATTATGCGATGCCAATACCGCCATTAAAAATTATGTCTTTTATTATATAATATATTGTCGCAAGACGCGAACAGAACACAGGACGACCGTGCGATAACAAACACAAGCTCTCTATTCAGAGGTTCAAGAATAATTGCTTTCTTGCTTGCCTTCGAGAGTGAATCACACCCACTATAGGGGATTGTCCAAGAAACGGGTGATTTACGAAAAAATTATCGGAGTTTAAATGGGATCACTTTTGAGAAATTTCGAATGGCTAAAGAAATGAAGTCAGATAAAATTTAAGAATTTAGCAAGGAAATTGTCCTGATTCAGTTTTATACCCCACAACAGCTGCACCAACATCCCTATGACAACGTCCCAGAGAAGAGGCACCGAAAGTTAGAATATCGGGAATCGTAATATTCAATCCAGCATAGTGAAATTTTTCTTCTAAAGCGTGTTTCCTTAATGAGGAAAAGCGGCGGCATGACAGGAAGAAGGGTACGATTGTTTCGTCTTCACCACAGTTTGAGCACAAGGAGGAGGGCACCGGAACAGATCGATGCAGATAATAGTTTAATGTAGGAATTCGACATCGGACTTTGGTAAAGAGCACTTCAAGTTTTCTATTACGGCAGACTTGTCTATTCCAAGGAAATAGGAGGTGTCGATAATCACTTAATTTTGTTATGGCAGGTTCCAGGAGTCTTGCATGACTGCTGGTCTCCTGAACGTAGCCGCGATTATGAAAGATGATACAGCAAGAATCGGAACGATTGAACCACTAAGGGAAGCTCTCGCCAAGCTGTCGGCTAATTCATTGATAACTAATCCTTTATGACCAGGCACGCATACCAATCCAATTAGTGTTAAGTGAGAAGGTATAAGACATTGAAATGTACGTGAAATCTGCGAGTCACAATTTGCAGTGAGAGCTGAACGTAACGATAAAGAATCTATTACTATTTCAACTTCCGAGATTGATGAGTGCACTTTTCGTAGAGCCAATGTAACCGCCAGAAGCTCAGGTAGAATTACTGGTCTGTAGTCTGGAAGTCTTAAAGAGGACGACCAGTCAAAAGTGGAAGAGAAAATTCCAATTCCGTATTTTTCTTCTGATTTCAATTCATTTGTCGCTATGACGGCTTTTATTTTTAACTCCAATAAGTGGTTTTGTAATAGGCCATTTATTATATTGTAAGAGAGGTGTTTTGCGTTGTTTGGATATAAATCGTCGAAAATAATTTGGAGATTCTCTCTCTCACTGCAAATAGGAGGGATCTCACGTAATAGTACATCTAAGGGACCCACTAGAGCTTGCCCGAAGAAGACCTGAGGAGTGTGGAACCGATGCCAGGAAGATTGAAAAAATATTGCAGGCTGAGTAATAATTCGCCGCGCCAACTCTATCCTCTTCGGAGAGAGGCACGCTTGCTCTCGTGTCCTTCACTTCGTTGTCTTCTGTGGCTGTTAGCTTCCTTAGTCGTGACAGCCGCCCTTCGAAGAAAGCATCGTCCCGATGACGATGCCAGGATCTGTCCACCCATATGCTGCAGTGATTTCATTCGGACAAATAAGGCTTCTTCCGGGTGACGTACACAATCTCCGGTGTATGCCGTCGACGCCTTGAGGAATGTGGGCTATCGGAAACAACTTTATAGTTGACATCAGAGAGACGTCGGATGACTTTATAGGGGCCGAAGTACAGCCTCAATAGTTTCTCTGAAAGGCCACGACGGCGAACAGGGAGTCCAGACCCAAACTCTCTCTCCAGGTTCGCAGGAGACTTTTCGGTGGCGAAGGTTATAGCGCCCGCCATCGTATTCCTTCGGCCGACGAATACGTATGCGTGCAAGTTGTCGGGCTTCTTCAGCACGCCGAGTAATGTAGTCAGCTTCAGTTTCGACGCCATCGCATCCATGTTCACGCGGCAACATTGCGTCCAGCATGATTGTGACATCCCGACCGTGGAGAAGGCGGAACGGTGTCAGTCTCGTTGTCTCTTGCTGAGCCGTACGTGTTTTATACATAGGGCAATATCTCGTCCCAGATTTTAATGCTCCACATCAAAATACATGCAAAGCGTATCCGCAAGTGTCTTATTGAGGCGCTCCTTGAGTCCATTTGTTTGCGGATGGTACACCGTTGCTTGCTCGTGAGATGTGCCACTAAGTCTTAAAACTGCGCCCAATAGCTCGGCTGTGAATGCAGTTCCTCTGTCAGTTATTATTGCCCTGGGGACCCCATGTCTCAGTACGACATTTTCTATGAAAAATCGAGCTGCTTCACTGGTCGTTCCCCACGGTAGAGCTTTGGTTTCGGCGTAGCGAGTGAGATAGTCCGTTGCTACAATAATCGATCGGTGTCCCGTAGCAGAAATTGGAAATGGGCCTAGCAGCGTTACAATTATCCCTGTCGCCCGACATGAATGGCGTGGGTAAGTGACGGCAGCACGACACACGTAGAGCAAATAAAAAAAGTGGGTGGATCGCAGAATGGCGCCGCCACCCGCACAGTGTACTTTACAGACATCTTATTCATGACCTACTTCTTGCAAAAAACAAAGCTTCTTGCAATTACTACTTGGTTGTCAATCTGTTTACTACCGTGGTATAACTGGCAGTTGGTATAACGGTGGAGTTGGTTTTTAACATAAATAACAAGGTATAGCCTATAACACAGTTCTAGCCTACTACAATGCTTCTAGCCTATAACACACATATCGGACCCTCTCTGAAATACGAGTATGCCAGTGCTGGTCCGATACATGCGTTGTAGGCTATAAATTACACTAGAGCCTTACACTACAGCTAAATTTCAGGTTAAAACCCTCTAAAAAACAGTACCCGATTCCTGAGTTCTCGCGCGCTAGCGATGTCGACATACTTGAAGCCTTAGACAAAAACATTTCTAAATTGGCATCTCTTTCAGAATCCCGCGTTGTGTCCCTTGAGAATTTATGGTGTTTCTTTAGAAAACTTGTTCACAACTGTATCGACACATTTGTGCCCAAAAAGCGGCAAGTTGAATGTGAAACGAATCCGTGGATGACAAGAGACCTCGTACGACTTAGGCGAAAACTAAAGCAAGTAAGAAAGCAACATAAAACACGACCCTCAAAGGCTAACGTTGAAAAGCTAACCAACCTGCGTCTACAGCTTAAAACTGGTATTTCGAAAGCTAAAGAGAATTATCAAAATGTTGCTTTAAAAAACGTTCTTTTGTCATCCCCGGATTAGTTCTGGCGGTACTTATCGCCGAATAAAACCCACGTGTCCGATATCTGTGTGGATGGTTTCATACCGACAGATAAACTGAAAATTGCAAATGCACTTAACAAGTATTTTTGCTCTGTGCTCACGAACGATGAAGGAAAGACACCACCCATAGCTGTTTTAAATGATATTGTACCCATCGGTGATCTCGACGTAAACGAAGCAGGCTTATTGTCCTTGCTTCTCGATCTTGATATAAAGAAGTTCCCAGGCGTCGACTAAATACCTAATGCTTTTTTGGTGAGATATACCGAATTGTGCGTCAAATATCTTTGCTATATTTATAATAAATCACTTTCATGTACCGAAATTCCACGTGATTGGAAACATGCAAAAATAATTCCCTTCCCTAAATCAGACGACCGTTCACTGTTCTCCTCTTACCGTCCTATCTCCCTACTTTGTACTTCATCAAAACTGATAGAACAGATAATATTTAAGCACATCTAAGTCTTCATTGAAAGTAATGCCCTCTGCGACGCGTGACAACACGGCTTAAATCCACCATAACACAATTATTAGAAACAGTGCACGAAATCGCGGCAGCACTGGACGGTCAAGGCCAAATTGACATGGTATTCTTAGATTTTGCGAAAGCCTTCGACCGTGTGTCTCACCAAAAGTTGTAATCAAAGGTAAAACCTATTCTCAAAACCGACCAACTACTTCACTGAATTGACGCGTATCTTACGGGCAGGCGACAGACAGTTGTTCTTGATAATGCGAAATCAGACTTATCCGATGTGCAAGCTGGAACCCCACAGGGATCAGTCCTAGGCCCCCTGTTCTTTTTAGTTTTTATCAATGATATAGTGAATAACATACCAGTTAAAATTCGGCTGTTTGCAGATGACTGCGTACTTTATCATGAAATTCAGAGCGAGGCCGATCAGACGATCCTAACTTCATCTTTATCAGCGATAGCGACATGGTGCTTAGAGTGGCCAATGAGCATTAACCTAAGAAAAACAGTATCATTGACCATTACCCGGAAAAAGAAGCCGTTAATTACCTTTGTATACAGCATTAACCACCATAACTTATCCTCTGTTACAGAATGTAAATATCTTGGTTTAATAGTTACGTCGGACGTTAGGTGGAATAGCCATGTAGCCTACATAAAAAAAAGGTTGTCGCAGTTTCACCTGAAAGGCGAAGCATCAATTGCGATAGCAAATTTGTAGAGAGCTATACGGAGTAATGATATTAGCTTTATCAGCTGTATAAACTTGGACATGCAGCAGCACCGGCAACACGCAGAACTATTGTCGACGCCGTCGGCGTTCTGCCCGCGTTCGCTCAAAATGCGTGCGGCGTTGGTGACTGTTGCCGGAGCCTCTGATATAAATAGGCACTTGGTGCCGCAGCTAAACGTCGCCTCCCTTCCCTCCCCTTCCCTCCCCTCCCTCCCCCTCCCCCACGGCCTCTCGCGCATCGGAAGAAGGCGCGTTTGCTCTACATATATGGTGATTGTAAAGGAGGAAAGAGACGCTTAATTTGCAGCCCTTAAGCGAGCACGGCGCAGAACGCGCGTTTGTGCGTTCACTCCCCGTGCGTTCACTCCCCGTGAAAGCGCGCGCCCCTCGCGCCCTTTCACTCGCACATACAGCGTTCGGCGCGCGGCGACGATTTCATCTCCATTGACGTCATACGGAACCTCACGGCGACGGCGACGGTGACGCCGACGGCAGAAATCTGCTTTTGAGTGTCCATATAATTGCTATCGCAATAAAAAAGCCATGAGGAAACTCGGATACCTGAGGAGGACCTTGGGTTAATCTACAAGTAACATAAAATTACTAGCATAGAAGACTTTCACCAGACAATTGTTTGAATGCGCTACTCCTGTCTGGGACATATACCCCCAAGCAAGCATGAATATTATTGAAATGATACAGCGGAAATCAGTCAGGTTTATTTTTAATTCTTACCGCCGTCATATATCAGTTAGCGCTGTTTTACACAAGGCGAACCTGGAAACCCTAGAGTTAAGGCGATATCGAGAGAGGCTCAAAATGTTATATTTATTTCATCGGGAGCATGTAAAACTAGATAAAAAATTGTATATTACACCTTGTAGCTGGCGCCTAACGCGTTCATCAAATTCATTCAGGTTCGACGAGTATTCGCACCATACCACTTTATTTAAGCAGTTATTTTTCCCCCGAACCATTCATGATTGGAACGCTCTGTCTGAACAGGTTCTTTAAAGCTCAACCTTATCATCCATTGTGCACGCTCTCGTTAATCTATGACCCGAAACGTTGCCCACGATCTTTGTCCTATTCCATATACTATGTGATATAGATCAGATCATGTTAACGGCACCCTTATTTTTATTGCGATAGCAATTATATGGACACTCCAAAGCAGACTTCTGCCGTCGGCATCGCCGTCGTCGTCGCCGTCGCCGTGAGGTTCTGTATGACGTCAATGGAGATGAAATCGTCGCCGCGCGCCGCCGAACGCTGTATGTGCGAGCGAAAGGGGGCGAGGGACGCGCGCTTTCATAGGGAGTGAACCCACGGCGGAGAACAAACGCGCGTTCTGCGCCGTGCTCCCTTAAGGGCTGCAGAAGTAGGCGTCTCTTTCCTCCTTTACAATCACCATATATGTAGAGCAAATACCCCTTCTTCCGACGCGCGAAAGGCCGTGGAGCGGAGGGGGAGGGAAGGGAGGCGACGTTTAGCTGCGGCACCAAGTGCCTATTTATATCAGAGGCTCCGGCAACAGTCACTAACGCCACACGCATTTTGTGCGAACGCGGGCAAAACGCCGACGGCGTCGACAACAGTTCTGCGTGTTGCCGGTGCTGCTGCATGTCCAAGTTTATACAGCTGATAAATCTACTATCATTACTCCGTATAGCTCTCTCCAAATTTGCTATCGCAATTGATGCTTCGCTTTTCAGGTGAAACTGCGACAACTTTTTGTCTGTATAAGCCATTGTGTAAACATGTGCTGTATTGCAGAATTCCATGATATCTTCCTTGCTTTCTCTTTTTCCTTTTTTTCAATGGTGTTTCTTCTTTTCTGCATTGTAACGCGATGACGATTTGCTTGTTTCCACCTTCTTTTTTGACATTCTTTTTTTGTGTTTCACATGTTATTATGTTGTTAAACCTTTTATGTACATCCCACTCCTGCCTAGAGCCTGTAAAAACAGGCTGGCAGTATGAAATAAATAAATAAATAAATAAATAAATAAATATTGTATCCTGTGGGGCTAACTCTGTTTGGTAGCTAACTGTTTAATTGGTAGCTGATCGACACTCATTAGTAACGGTGACTGCCTTGTTTAGTCAGTAATGTCACCTACTCTGCCGTTACCAAGTGCAGTAAATACCAAGGTCGTAAATAGTGTGACAACTAAGCAGTAAGTACAATGGTCTTTTTTTTAACAGTGGAGCTGTTTAAGCCGAGCGTTAGTCCGTAACGTGCGAACCGAAAATGTGGGCCGATCCTGCAGGTTGTGCAGAAAGCGTCCAAGCGCAATGCCGCACACCCCTGTAAACTAGCGACGCTAAGCCTGGCTAAGCATGGTTCGGACTACTTAAGCTTAGCCAGTCATCGATAGCCAATCAATAACGAATCGATCAATAATCAATAAATTTTGAAAAATACTGGCAATCACTTGGTAAAGCTTAGCCTAGCCAAAATACCTGGCCAATGCCTTGCACTAGCCATTCGATATCCAATGAATAGATAATCGATCAATAATCAATAATTTTGGAAAACGCTAGGGATGACTTGGTAGTGCTTATTCTAGCCCAAAAGCCAGGGCTAGCTAGGTGCCCATCAGCTCCGCTGTCTCTTTAGCATTGCGCCTGCAGTGCAAGCCACGCTATTTTTTCTATAGAGAGTATAGCGACGAGGAGGGAGGAATGGCTCGGTTCTGACGTTATAATATTTGCCTTGTGTTTTTGTGGCGTGGATGCAAGCTGAGCTGCTCTAAATTTACAACAATCATTTGTGTAAAAGCGCACAGAATCCTTTACTTAAAGAACGTTTCGGAAGCATTGTATATATATATATATATATATATCGTAAAAAACAAAATCTCCCCCACTCCACCCTTAGGAGGAGTGGGAAATCATGCTAGACGAATGGGACGCCTCACATACATTCGATTCCTCCCCGTCCAACATATACCGTAGCTATCTGTACTGCCTGTAATTTATTTCTGAGAACGGCTTTGCCGCCTTCCTTTGTGGTGCCAGCTGCGTCACGTTACTTATCTTGGACCGGTCTTATCTGCGATCACTAACTTCCTGGGCCGCTTAAGAAATATTTTTTTCGTAAATAGTAAGATCTAATGAAATGTATGCCGCACAGGACAAGCGCGGCAAAATTCCCGATGTTCGACATGATCCTTTATTTTCATGTTTTCTTCCTTTTTTGGCGACTTATCAGACTAAGCATCGTATCGATGCGGCAACGACAGTTGACCTCTTATGAAAACGAGAGAGAGGAGAAAGGTGCTTTATTGTAATTTCAAAGTCTGTGTTTCACATGGCTAACACCTGGGGCGCTATAACGCAAAGCTATTCCAAACTTTTCCATTCCAGTTCTGCAATTACCCCCCAAATATTGCTTAAAACATTTTCGGGCAACTCCCAACTTCGCCTGTCTGTCACGCGAAGTCACGAAAACCGCGATAGCTTCCCATCTGATATAACGTGAACACACTGATTATGCATGAATAAACCGCACGAAAGAAAAATAATTATTCCTGATTCGACGCTTTTTCATCATTAGTCCTCTGCTATTGGTCCAATGTTTCTGGGCTGCGCCCACTTCGCCTGTCTGTCACGAGACCTAACAAAACCGCGGAAACTGCTCGCGTCAAAGTGACGTGTACGCAAAAAAATGCACTCATATGCCGAACAATACCGAAAATTTTCCGAATAGCCAGACACTGCACCGTTCCGAAAGGAAAAGAAGATGGCTGCCCGCCGATC
This sequence comes from Dermacentor silvarum, assembly GCF_013339745.2. Classification (NCBI taxonomy): domain Eukaryota; kingdom Metazoa; phylum Arthropoda; class Arachnida; order Ixodida; family Ixodidae; genus Dermacentor; species Dermacentor silvarum. The sequence continues at coordinate 299,918,361 of NC_051154.1, forward strand.
GCTCATGCCCTCGCTACTCGCACCTGCCTGTGAGCATGTATTTATTTGGCATGATAAACATTTTTGCGTGGCAGTAAAATGTTATTGAGCGCTTTCGGCGCGTATACGACATCCCTCTGCCAAATCTTCCTTGCTGAGGATCCGTTTTAGTGGCATTTTTATCCTTCCGTTGCACGCCGCCGCGATTTTCGACCAGCCACCACGAGCTAAGTAAGGCGAAGCGGACAAATTGGTGAAGCCGGCACCACCCTCTTCATGCGGTTATCTATTTTCAATGTGCTGGCTCGGCCCCACCGAAACCCTCTCCACTAGAACGTGCTCCTCGCATCTTGTCAGCCAATTAGATAAGAAAAACCGCTGAGTGTAGACAATGATGAAAGCGAACAAAGGTGACCTCCTATAAACGAGCAGAGTGTTTGATTGGGTTGTTCATACAACGCTGCGGGTGACCGCCCGATGCCATGACTCGACGCTTGTGAAAAATTACTTGGGAGTCCCAACGCCTCACGACGCGGAATTGCTGGCAGTAATGCTCGCCATAACGGAAATGACACACACATCTGACACAATCACAATCCGAACAGACAGTCAAAGCGCTTGCAGAGACATTCAAAATGATGATCTTCCTTACCACATACGCACAAAGCTCCACATGTACATGCATGCTCACCCCCTTCTACGCATACGCATACAATGGGTTCCAGGCCATCAAGGATTGCGAGGAAATGTAAGAGCACACCAGCTCACCCGCGCAGAAAATCCGGGACCTCCTATCCTTTGGCCTGTTGAAGATACGTACAACCGCAGAGAAGAGCAGAAGATGCAGCGGAAAGAAAGGATACGTAATTTGAAGTCTCGCAGGGAAGCATCAACAATTCTCAACACACCATCCTACACGCATTCGAGAGAGGACGCCTCAATCATACGAAAAGCGCAAACACACACATTACTCACACCACACTATACGCATTATATTAACAGGGACCCAGGCTCCCCCACTTGTAAACAGTGCGGGGCCTATCCATCAAATAAACACATCTTGTGGGAGTGCCCTGAAAACGCCATCTTGAAAAAGACAATACTTTCCAAATTACCACACAAACAGCGTCCTGGCAGCTGGGAGGAGTGGACCACTCCCCCACGAAGGTTTGAAAAACTATGGTGGCCGCTTCTGGTGCATCACGTCAAGAACATTCTGGGCCAGGAGGCATGAGCCTACCAGGAGGCCCGGACTTGGGCTTTAGTTCCTTCGGGGCTAATAAATGTTATTTCTCTCTCTCTCTCTCTTGCGTCAGTGGTTACGCATACTTGTCGTCAGGTTAATTGGAATCAAAACAGTTTGGAATCATTTTACGTTATGGCGCCCGTGCACCATTCTTACGGACTTTCTTAGCGAAAAAGTTTTTACACTAATATAAGCGTGCCACAGAAGTGACAGCGCAGTTAACATACGACATCGTATGAGATCGAGGAGGAAGCGTAGTTCGGATTAAACGACAAGGAACGAAAGAAGCGCGGTCGACCGATATCGCGATTGCACATCACGCGTCTGTAGTTGAGGGTATGCTCTCCCGACAAATCACTGCACACCCCTATTCGACAGCTTCCTTTTCCGGGCGTCTGCTACAGCGCCGACAAGCTTAACCGCGCTCGGCCGTTCACCGCACCGCCGTCAAAAGAATTGCGGTGAAAGTGTTACGCATTCTGCTCACATTTCTGCGAGATACAAGACTGCTGGACACATGGCGACATATTTGGCACAGAAAGAAACGCTCAGTCGGAGCAATTGGCGGCCAGGTCTGCCAGGCTGTCTCCGCGTGTATACATCACAACCACCACCACCACCCTATTACAAAGCTACTAAATGTCTTTATTTCGATAATAGTTAAGGAATTAAAAACAAAAGTTGGATAATATATGGTTCGTATGGCCTCAAGGCAAAAGGCCCATCACCTGTACGTTCAGCGGTAAGATATGTGATCGCGCTGCACACTCTTGCAGGTGCGACTGTAATGCCGCGCATAGGCTCATTATCATCTACCTCGCCAGCCTATGCCGTCTAAGGGACTGGTCGACGACGTTGTCAAGCGCCAACCGACGACGAAAGGCGCGCTCCTTTCGCATATTATCACTGTCGACTGCACGGAGAGCTATTACAGTAGCCTCAAAAAAGAAATGCATAAAGAAGCCGTGACTATCAATACTCCCAAATTATGACAGAAAACTTCACTACGTAACATCCACACCTGCAAGCTTCCCTGCCTATCAACACTTTGATATCGTGTCAGCGTTCATCGCTTCTTCTTAGCTTCTCCTCAGCTGACAAAACACGATGATGCCTCGCTCCACTTCGAGAGTTTGTTCTTGCCGGTTGAGGCGACCGCATTCCGACAGAGGCGAAATGCAAAAACGGGCGTACAAATCTATTTTGGAGACCAGTAATAAATCATAGGTTCGCGATGTCAGGGCCTGGAGCCCTTAATAACACTGTCTGCCATAGCCCAAGTGGCCCCTCATCCAAGCGGTGCCCGACGCCCTTTTAAAAGATGCGGACGCGGCCTCGCAGTACGAAGCGAAATGCGTCTCAAGAGCAACAGTTCGTTAGAATTTCTCACGAATTTTGTATGTTCTAAAACGTCATCAGCGTACTTTTCTGTCCACTGCAGGGTGAAGGCCTCTCCCAGCGATCTCTAATTACACCTCACCTGTGCTAGCTTATTTCATGTTATGCCTGCAAATTTCCTGATTTTATTACCCCACCTTATGTCCCGCCGTCCCCGACTGCGCTTCCTTTCCCCTAGCACCCACTCTGCACTTCTAATAGATGATGATGATGAATAAACATTTATTAGGCCCAAAATATATTGGTGGTGCCCACAGGTACCAGACGGGGTCGTTCCCTAGTTACGGGACCCATATGTTCCCAGCAGCTCCTGGCCCCTGTCCGCCAGTACGAGCTGAATCGGTAGGGCGGGGCTGGATAACAATGTCTCCCATCGCTCAAGGGGTTGGGGATTGTTGGTGTTGGCGGGAAGGGGAGGAGGGGGGGGGGTCTTGAGTTCTGTGCACTCGGCCAAGATGTGCGGCAGGGCACCGATTATCTGACATAAATTAAGCGGGCTGCCCAGCTCCGATTTTTCCTCTTAATTTCAACTAACACTACCCCCGCTTGCTCTCTGATCCACAGTGCTTTCTTCATCTGTCTTAGCGTTATGTAGACATAACATTTTTCGTTTAATCACTTGTTTGAGCGGTCCTTAACTTACTATCACACTTCATTGTTAACCTCAAAGTTTCTGCCCCATATGATAGTACTGGAAGAGCGGAATGATTGTACGCTTTTCTTTTCAACGACAGGCGGTTAGCACCCGGTCACGATTTGGTAATGCCGGCCCTATTCACTCAGACCCATTTTCATTCTAATGTAAATTTCCGCCTCATGATCAGGGTTCACTATACTAATTGACCAATATAATCTTACTCCTTTACATACTCTCTAGCCTGACTGCCGATCATGGATTCTTGTTCGCTTGGCAGGTTATTCAACATTACCTTTGTTAACCTACTCTCACACTTTCTCGGTTAAGGTCCTCAATCAATTGTTGCATTGTGTCCACAGCGTTCCTGAACAGGACATTGTCATCGGCAAGCAGTAGGTTGTTGACATATTCGCCGTTGATCATAGCCCTCGATCATCCCCTGTCTAAAACCTTGAGTATTTCTTCTAAGCATTCAATTAATGTACCTGGAGAGATTGTGTCTCGTTGTCTGACAGTTTTCTCGGTAAGTATTTTTCCACTTTTCTTGCGGCTAATTAAAACACGTGAAGCCACAACTATCACTGAGGCAGAGTCGAAGCCTGAGAAGTTGCGGATACGTGTGCTGTGTGAAGGCAAATATGGAAGAGAGACATAAATGAAATAATTATTGAGTTGTCAGCGTTATGCCGCAAGCACCTCGGCCTTTATGTGAAGTTCGTTCAGTCCTTCAATACAATCCCTACGATATGCACTTACACCGCTAATTACATAGAAATGTCGTAGCTTTGTCCAAACGCACTGAATTAAGTGTTCGAACTGTGCGACGCCGGGAGAGCGCACAAGGCAGCATAATTCTAAAGTCCCCATATAGTAAACATACCACCATCTACTCTTTCCTCCGTCGTCTCCTCTTCTAAAGCGCTTGATTTTTTCTTTATTTTTTGCTTCAAGTCGACGGTGGCGGCCCTAGAAAGTCCACGTTGAAACTTTCAGGCCGGGCGCGCGCCGCCGCCGCCGCCGGAGACTGCGACTGCGCAGAGGTACTTTCAACGGGGCTCCGAGGCGGGACAAAACAAAATATAAACAAGTCAAAGCGCGCGCTATCATCGTTCAATCGGAGATACAGGAGAGAGAGAAGCGGCGTTGATAAAAGGATGGCGGTACTTTTCTTATATAGGGATTTTACATAATTTAAGCGACGTCAATGCTGATCTTGCCGATACGACGCATTTCAGTGACCGCGCTTAGCGTCTGGAACGCTCCACATTGTTCACTTCACGATACCGGGCCACTGTGACCGGCTCTATTGCGCCGTCATGTTGACCTGCCTACTGCACAGCAGGCGCTGAGCATCGTAAGACTGTTGCCGGCTGGATGAAAATTCTGGCGCTGGGGGATTCACAAACGCCTATGAAGGGTTTCTTAGGTAAGAGTAAGTGAGAAGAGGAATCTATGGAAAGAACGTCGCACGAAGCGACTGAAAGACGTGAGTCCCGTCATTTCACTCAGGACTGATGTTAGTTAGGGGTTTAAATAAGCATCTCCGGCCAATCATAGGAAGACGATGACTGTCGTCTGCTGTGGCATTTTCTTTTTCGTCTGTTTTTACTGTTGGCTTTATGAGCGTTATGCTGTGCTCGTTTTTACCAAACACGAAGTGTTTCCGGCTATACGCCTCTTTGTGGTTATAAAAATAAATGTGTGTGTGTGTGTGTGTGTGTGTGTGTGTGTGTGTGTGTGTGTGTGTGTGTGTGTGTGTGTGTGTGTGTGTGTGTGTGTGTGTGTGTGTGTGTGTGTGTGTGTGGTGTGTGTGTGTGTGTGTGTGTGTGTGTGTGTGGTGTGTGTGTGTGTGTGTGTGTGTGTGTGTGTGTGTGTGTGTGTGTGTGTGTGTGAGTGTGTGTGTGCGTGCGCACGTGCGTTCCTGCGTGTGCGTGCGGGCCTGCGTGTGTGTGTAGACGCACGCGACAATTATTCACTTCGATCCTGAGATGCATTTTATTTCACATCATCACAATGGTGGTACGTCATTTTATGCGCCATTTCGTTTTTTTTATTTCATCGTGTTGACGTGCCGCGTCGTATCATAGACAGAATTGTGATCCGTCCTTCGCATACGTTGGTTCACACCGTAGGCCACATAATGAGCAACACCATGGGCACAGACACAACGTCGCTTCAACTTTGTGCTGAATTAAAACTATGATATGAAATAGGCATAGCGCAGAAGACGACAGCAAATTGTGCAGCAGCAACAAGTTTTGATAACTAGAAACGTTTAGGCGTTTTTTCGTTGTTTCATCTCGCATGGAGAATTATAGCCTCAAAGCGTTATTCTCCAGCTGCCTTGCTTGCGTCAAAGCGTTTTAGCGTAAGACCCGAGGAGAAAGCAGAGAGCAGGCAGCTGTACTAAGTTTACAATGGGAGAGAGGAAAAAGAAGAAGAGCACTGAGGCCACGGCTCTCACGCGCTGGCGCGAGAAGCCCCCGTGGCATAGAAAAAACCTTGCTCGCGCGTTCGAACACTGACACCGCCGTTAGGCGTCGTCTTCGCTGCTGCGCATCGACATTCTCGGAAGTGTCAGCATCCCAGCCGTCCTCGATTCACTCGTCACACGTCGAGAGGGGACTATAGACGACGTGTCCTACGTGTCCACCAACTTGGCCCTTCACGACGTTCGCTCAGAAAATCGCGATCTTGTGCTCAAGCCGCTGAACAAGGCCAACGAACGCGCCTGCGACAGCTACGTAGGGACGCCGAAGGAAATTATTCCCGAGGGCCGAGTGCTACCTGCTCGTGATTGGCGTCAAGGACAGAGTGTCCCAGTACAACACCATGCAAGCTTCATGTACCGTCCAAGGAGCCTCGCGCCAGATGTTGGTCGTATCTAGGGGCACCGGACGCTTGCTCATGATACACAGGTATTTGATTTCGTTCTTCTGTGTACAGGGAGGGAGGGAAGGGGGGGGGGATTTAACAGTGCCGAATCTCTGTAGAATTGCATTCTGGGGATTTTGGTTCCAGAACTGATTGTGGCATGTCGTAGTGGGGGCTCCGGAATAGTTTTGACCACCAGGGGATCATTAACGTGCCCTCAATGCACGGGTAATGGGCGTTCTTGCATTTCGCCCCCATCGAAGTGCGGCCGCTGCGGCCGGCATTTGATTCCTCGTGCTTAGAAACACAACACCATAGCCGCTAAGCCGCCACGGCGGGTGACTGAGTACAAAGGCCGAAATAATTCAATTTCGAGAATAAACCTTACGGCATTGTTTCGTCTCGTGCAGAAAAAATAATAGCGTTTATTTTTTGCAGAGTCCAAGCAAAGCAGGGATTTCTGTAGCAATACCAATTAACAGCCATAAGGAGCCTTCATTGTGCTGCGCTTGCGTTTTAACAAGATTGATATGGCCGAGGATCCGCACATCGCATCATAATAAGCTTGAAAAATGTTTTTAATTGATTTTACCTTGGAATATTTTTTCTATAGTTGGATAAAATGTACTTTTATTCATCATTGATAATTATAGTGGTAATTCCCTCATTGGAATTAAAAATAATGGTTCGGTATTACCGTATACATTGCGCAGTTTCGTTTATATTCAACCTGGGCGTGATATAGAATACCGACAAAATTGTTAAGACAATTCCTGATATTCTTCCTTTAAATTAGTATCCCGCATTCTTAGTCGCTGCATCCATCTGGTCTTTGCAAGCTTCTCAAACTATGCATGCATGAATATAATGTTAGGGAGGAGTATACGCAACTTCGGCGCATGTTGTGGTTTTGCCAAACCTAATGGTTTTTTGCGTCAACCTTGATTTGCGTCTTATCGTCGACACTTTGACGCTGGTTGAGAGTCAACTGCCTAGCCAACTTCACGACGATATGCAGATGCTTCATGCTACCCAGTTATTTGCTTGGAGGAGTCCGCGCTGTGGCTCTGCTAATAGCCCCCGTTTCGTAAGAGGATACATCTACCTCGCAAGATTCAATCTCAATCTCGCAAGATTCAATCTCAATCTCGCAAGATTCAATCTCAATCTCGCAAGATTCAATCTCAATCAATCAAGGTTTGTATCTAATGGACCGAATTTACTGCTTGCTGCAGATACAATGACAACCTAGAGTGCCCCCACTGGCTAGTAGCGGATTCTTGATCTAAATAATCCATGTTAAATTGCAGAAAATCGCTTACAACCGTAACTCAACAATAAAAGCGATAGCGAAATGTGTAAACTAGCTACTGAGAGACCTAAATTCGGCAAAATTGATATTTTGTGCACTACTCTGTAAAGCACACGCATTTGCGAGTTTACTACTGAAAGATCATCGCAAATATTTGAACAGTTTCCCACAAGGTGTAAACTGACAGAGCAATCTTGTCTGTTTGGGATACACGTACTAATAGAAGCAGTTTATTTATTTATTTATTTATTTATTATTTATTTATTTATTTATTTATTGTTTGGTTGTTTATTTATTTACCCTCATGGCCAAAGCATTCCAGAGCGGAGTGGGTAAACAATAATCATAGAGCACAATAATGTAACAAAGCATGGTAAGGCATGGTAATTCCTAATTATAGAATGTTATCTAAGGCAAATTTAAACAGGGTGTTATCATAAATGGAAACAATGTCCGAAGGAAGGCGATTCCAATCCATGCAAAAGCGAGCTTTGTTTTTGTTGCCGAGTCAAGAATTCATAAGCTTCAACGTTAAAGGTTTTTATGCACCCATTTCAAGTAGTTTTTAAAGAAGTTTACTGCCTCGTATTAACAATAGAACTCAATAAATTGGCAGAATCCAGCGATTTGCCGTAAAAGCGACAAATTTCATCGCTTGATCCTCATGCCCCAAGGCAGAGCAAGTAGTTATGATTGTGCGCTTCGAGTCAACTTGTGCGAATCCGGTAATATTTCGTGTCCACACTAGTTTGGCGCAAGGAAGATAACGCCCGCCGATAATGCAAATATTTTGGACCTTTTACAAAAAGAAAAGCCTAGAGAAGGAGATAAGAAGAACGTGATAAGTGCCAAAGAGAACCCACCTGCAAATTGGGAGGCTTCTATCATCCACGCTTGAATATAGCGCTAAGAATATCTATTAGTCCATTCGTGACTTCTAGTGTTGGTTAAGCATTGACTCCACAGCTGATTTCAAGTCACATGACAGCTATACTCGCGGACAACTTTCTGTGGCAATGAAGCGAAAGCTACGAAGGCAGAGAGCGCTTCTGAAAAGTGTCCCGCGTTTAAATCCACGTTAGTTTAGGCTAGAGAAGAGAAAACATTAACACCTTATTAGCAACCGTTAAATAAGACAACACACCACTGAGTGTAGAAGTTTGCTTTTCTTGCGGCTTTTCCCTTCCGCGTCTGAGCAAACGCACAACCGTCGCACGTGGAAGCTGCGCCGATTCAGCGTCTGTTCCGAGCAACCAAAAGCTCTGTCAAACGCTACCGGACTACGTGCCGCGGTAACACATGTGCTACAGCCACGCGCCCGTAGCTTTCCCTTCATTGCCACAGAAAGTTGTACGCGAGTATAGACCACATGTGTTTGTTGAATGCTAATACTCCAAGAAGGGTTCCAATCTATGAATTAGAGTTATTGCACTCATATACCTTCAAGTGCGAGCCGAGGTATCAGAAAACATGTGTACATACCTTAGTATACGGCTGCATAGGAAAATATTATTATTAATAATGTTATTTCTAGTACTGGCGCAATTCTCGCTCCTTTGTGTATACGATGCTGCTGATTTTGCTGCCATATAAATGGTGTAGGAATAAATAAAGGAAACAAAGGGCATTGAGACTGTTTTTGTCATACTGGGAACCTTTTCCAACACCGCACTGAGTCACATAGGCAACAGCGAGGAACCAAAAAATGAATTCCTAGCTTCTGCCCCTTCATGAAAGAATGTGCGAATTGAACACACAACCGAGATGCTGGAAACTGTAGCACGAGAAAGTAGCACAAGAAAGCCGGTGGCATACGATATAGTGCACTGGGGACGTATTGTGTTAGGATACCTTTCCTATTTTTTGTACCTTCCTTTATTAGGAATGCACTATTCATTCAAGTCATGCTTGAATGAATAAAACGTAAAAAAAAACTAACGTAAATTACCGCACCTTGAGCACATTTCGGTCATGGTTAACACCAAGTTTGCAACAGAATGGTAAATAGCAAAATTTTTCGCGCAGAGAATATTTTTTGGGTAATCTATATTTCTTTTAAGTGTCGTTAGGATAAATTAGGTTAGATCTTGATCGCATGGCAGCTCCATTTGCAGAACCAAGATTGCAACGTATATTCCACCCAACGACATTTCTTAGTATACTTAGTGGTAAGAAAGCTCAAGAATTGAACGCCACAACAACGGGATTCGCAGAATCTGTCTTCCGTCTTTTCCGAATGGATGATGAAATCGTCATTGTTCTGATTCGGAAGGCGCAGTTTACTTATAATCAAGCAGAAAACGTTTCATTCGAAGAGCTGTAGCGTTCCGCGAAGCCTTGGATGACCAATGTGCGTTTCAAAAGCAGCGTTAATTATCGTCATGTGTTCTCAACGCAGTTCGGAGAAGACGAGTTCACCAGGAGCAGAAGTTGCCGCGAGCATGATTCGCCTGGTCGTCGAGAATGGCTCAGTGGCTCCTCCCGAGTACAGCTTCGGCGTCTTGGCCGGGTACCCGCACATCCACCCACGTGACAGGCGGACGTGTATGTTGACGATGCAGAACTGCATCAGTCCTGAGAGCAACAGCGGCAGGAACGACGTGATAACTCCAAGCAGCTGCTGTTGTAGGCAAGGCGCAAGGTAAGACTAACTGCTTTCCAGCAAAAACTCCGAAGGTCTGCAGCAGCCTCATTCAACTGTTTCTCCGACTGCTATCGAAACATATTATAAATGCATGGGCGCCGGCCGTGGCCTTCGCTCACAATTGAATTAACCGAAAAATAAAATTAACCGGATCGAATTAACAGAAAATCACTGTATTGAAGTTCTTTATATCTAGATTTACCTTCATAAACAAACTTCTATAAATATAGGTTCAAAATGCATGCTGTTCTAAGGACAAGAAGTCGTAGAAAGCAGTATACTTCAATGTATTGAAATTCGTTATATGAAGGCTTAACTGTATAATGAAGGTATTTATTTGTCACATGGAACTTTATTGTTATTATAACAGAGTTCAGCTGCACTTTGATCTTAATTTAAAAGAGCATGGTCATCTTTATGGAAACTAAATAGCTCGAAAAGCACTTGACCTACATTCCACGCTGCAGGGAGGCCATTGTGCGTGCCATCAACCGTGTGGTGGTGCTCTATGGCGAGACTGGATCTGGGAAGATCACGGAGGCTGCCCAGTTCTTCTTTGAGGACTACATCCATGGAGGGCAAGGCTCTTGGTGCAATATCAAGGTCACCCAGCCAAGGAGGATGGCAGCAATCTCCATGGCAAAGCGGGCGGCTCTCGAGTGGCACGAAGAGGTTGGTCAATTTATTTAAGTGAACCTTTCTTTGCCTCTTCCTTCGACTTTGCCACTACTGCTGCTGCTGCTGTCGCTGTCTTGCACGCCACGTCGGTTGGTGCTGTATGGCAGGAGCTCGGCAGAGAGGAAAGACGACATGAGAAGCTCATTTCAGCCTTTCCACTGCATTGCCACTGTGACTGGTGTAATTTTTCGTTACCCCCCCCCCCGCAAAAGTATTGCAGAGGCTGCAGTACTTTGTACAAATGTGCAACAGTCTAGACGTGAGGTAGATAGATTGGTAGAGAAGAGGTAGGAAGACGGAGCAGAGCATGGGGTAGAACCGACGCAGTCGTGAAAGGAGTGAATAGCAACCTTGCTATTCTTCGCTCACAGTCCACATACAGGGGGGGCGGGGGAGGTGAAGGCGACGCAGGGAGGGAAAGAAACGCTACTACTACACACGACAGCGGTTGCGGACAAACTGGATAAGTTTAAGTGAAAAGTACTGTCCGTTTCCCCCCTTTCTCTGCAAATAAACACCGCACAAATTTGCCTTGCGAACAACTGGCGCAGGTTGGGAGACCCAAAGCCACAATACAGTACCGTGACGTCTAGGCGACACTACGGAAGCGACTACACATCAAAAGAACATTTATGTGCCTGCCATGGCAGCTTTGCGGGTATGGCGTTTCTCGAGGTCACGGGTTCGATCCCGATTGCGGCAGCTGCATTTCTACAGGCGCGAAATACAAGAACGGTCGTGTACTTAGATTTAAGTGCACATTAAAGAACCCCAGGGGGTCAAAATTAATCCGGTGTCCACCAATACTGCATGTCTGATATTCTGATAAATCTGATAAACCTTATAATCAATATGATAATAAACATAGGTCAATTCAAGTTCAACACTTCGGCCACAACGCGATGGCCACATATCGTGGCCACGCTGTTTATGCCACGCCTGAAGGCGGAATTTGCATCTAACCCGCACCCCGAAGTTACTGCTAAATCTGCTAACACGGGTTATTCTTGCAAAAAAATTATATCCTTCCTTCATGACAACTATAAATAACTGCAGGAGTGGTACTGTTAAGCAAAAGTGCTGTGCTAGACAATTTTGTTGACCAGAAAGTATAATTTTCCTGTAGATCATTTGCGGTACAATAAGCTGACATTTTTTGTTTCGTACCTCTGGTTGGTAAAAAAAATTGCATTTGAAACCAATAGTAATCGTATTCGACTCGCTCTTGGTTTTCATTATTTTCATTTGTTTTTAAATTGTAAACTTGGTATTCGCACACTCCTAGTCGAAACCAATGACGCGGCATGGGAACATTGTAGTATGCAGTTTATTCTACCATAGAGCATATACACAAAAATTTCATGGCCGCTGCTCTTTCGCACCCTTTGACGCACCGTAAATTTATTAATAGCCGTTGGATCTCTCTCAGAAATATATAAGGAACATTGCTCATCGTCCATGAGTACGGGCTGCATCTAAATGTTTGTTTTTTGAATTATATTTCGATAATCTTTATGGTTACTAAAATAAGAGGTAGCAACAGAACGGCATCTTTGTGGTTGGCACTTTTTTCGCACAGCTTTTCTTCTAGAGTTAGTATTCTAACTTTATAGAAGGATAGCTAAGGATTGTGGGGAAAAACGAAATTAACTGCTCTACTTGCTGAGTCCTTTCAAAGGGGTTGGGACGTCAACCAGAGCTGCGGGTGGCATTTACCCTTCCCCCTGCCGTGCGGAGAACCCTGAAGGAGCTCAAAGTATACTTACTCTGCTGGCAAAAACTTTCAAATACAATCTCCAATCGTTTTTATCACTCGCCAGGTTTTTCGCACCTGCACGTTAATTCGGACTGCCCCTATAACAAAGGCAGCCGAAACCTTGGATGGCGTACAATGTGTTATTCAGTTTTTCGGACACAATCTGCATGCGTTATGATGCAAACATGGCCGGTGGGAACAAAGTTGCTGCCACATAGCAAACTGCGACTCTGGCTACCGACTGCCATGCAAGGAGCACTGTTTAGGACTAGTGACCTAGGCAGAATGCTTGCGATAAAAATTTGCCATTTGCTGAGGAAGTGGCTGGCGGCACATTGTGGGCAGCTCTCCATCACGTATACAGAGTTTAAGTTAGGTGAAGGCCATGCAAAGGTTTTACTTTTCACTGCGACTCGGCTTCACGGAAGGCCACCCACTGTAGCGTGTTGCATGCTTCTAACTAATGTTGCAATTTGATATGAACTGTAGTGCGCTTGTATGCAATTCATTATCTTGAAACGGGGAATCAGTATTGACTCATAGAGCATGCTCTCAAGAATTACTTTTTTTTAAACTCCGCAGCAAAAAGTTGATCACTGTATTTCCTTTTTATGCATCATATGCCAAGTTGTGGAGGTTAGCAAGACATTTTGCAAGTAATTTTTGCTATTGTGGAAGCGCAGTTTACAAGTACATCTGTATGCAATTTTCTCCGTGGGGCAACATTGCAATGCTGATGTCAATGTATTCCACGAGATAATTTTCATTCCTGCAGCTGAGCGACACCGTCGGCTTCCATGTCCGTCTCACGAAGCAGCTGCTGACGAGCCGCGGAGGCAAACTCTTCTGTACAGCGGGCATCCTGCTGCGGCCCTTGCAGCAGAACGTCGAACTGCAAGGAGTGTCGCACGTCATCGTTGACGAGGTCCACGAGCGCGACGTCTGTACCGACTTCCTGCTTGTGCTCCTTCGTGAGGTGCTCTCCATACACCGTACATTCCAGGTGGGCTTTTCTTCATTCTTAATTGTGGCGATATGCCTTCCAAATCTCTCCGAATTTTTATAATGTTTACGCACATTTACAAATGTCACTGATTTCTCTCGCTTTACGCTCACACCGCCCAGGTTGGCAACAAAAATTGGAATTCTTTTTCTCGAGTAATCGTCGCACCCTCAAATTTCTGCAGCGACGATCGTCTGCTTGTTCCGACGTCAATGTTGACGCTAAATAAGTTGGGCCAGAATCAACTTATCCTCTTGTCACTCTAGATTCAGTTGCACTTTCAGTAACTCTATCATGCATTTTTAAGAACTTTGTCCTGAGCAAACACCTTTCGTTGCACGGATACAGTCGAACCCACTTATAACGATCCCAGAAATAACAAGGTATTGGTTATAACGACCACATTTCAGTGCACTTACGATTTTCTGTCTCTGCTTGCTGAAACTGCTTCCAGAGACAACGAATGCTTTTATTTAATATATGTACTCTTACAACGAATGCTCCCAACGCAGTGACGGTAAAAAAAAAAGTCGTAGTTTCACCCGAAAGGCGAAGCATCAATTGCGAATGCAAATTAGCAGAGAGCTATTCGGAATAGGGATAGTAGTTTTATCGGCGGCATAAAGTTGGACGCATTCACTTACTAACTGAATTAACAGCGTGGTGTCAGCGCGCACAAGCACACATGAATAGATCACACTCGATCACCACGGTCAAAACGCTGGCAGCAAGCGCAGCCGCCGCAGCCAGCGTAGGTTCGTGTGGTCTATCGCTTCAACGGAAACTCAGCGGCCGAATGCACAGCGCATACAAAGGTCAGAGCCGTGTGGAGATCGCTTGCATGATACGGCGCGCGCGACAACACCGGCAGCCCGTAGCGGCGCCACCATAATAAAGAACCAAGCGCAAAATACATGAACGCATTTGTTGGCAGAGTAGAAGCCGCCCCCTCCCCCTCCGTCCCGCGTTGCCTTCCCGCTTTGATCCATTCGCGTGGTATATTGCGTTGCCAGTTCCCCTTGCGCCCGGTTGCAAGATACGCATTTGGTGCCGCAGCAAAGCGTCGTCCCCCTTTCCTCCCTCCCATACCGCAACGGCGTTTCGCGCCACGGAAGTCGCGTTTCCTCTCCGCCGTGCGTTCGCTCTCCGTGATAGCGCGTGTTCCACGCGCGCTTTCACTCGCACATACGGCGCGTGGCGACGATTTTATCGCCCTTGTACTTTATACGGAACCTCACGCCGACGGCGATGGCGACGGTGACGCCGACGGCAGAAATCTGCTTGAGGTGTCCATATCATTGCTATCCCAATAAAAGAGGGCACACGCGTGAAATACCAAAGCAGGTAAGCGTCACCAAACATGACACAAGGCAGCGCGCACACCACTTCAGTGCAACCACGATGATGAAGCAGCCTTCGAGATGAGTGAGTGGCCGCTGTGGGCGGATTTCTGAAGCCGTGAGACTGGTCACGCACGGTCACGCGCTTCCTAGGCACGCCTCCACGAATGCGGCGTACAGCATAAGCAGCATAGCGCGGGGCGTGCGCCGGTGCGATATCGGATCCCACGATGGCGTCACACTCATTTTTGCGCAATTCCCCGTGCATCACCACGTGCAATATGCCTGTTTGAGAAGGTCCCTGTATTTTTCAAAGGTAGCGCCAACTCCTCCTCTCCGCACGTAATCTCTCTTCGCCCCTCCCTATCGGCCGCCATTAGTGAGCGAAGCGCACGGCCGCTACCGTCCACTTCATATCGTATTGCATGTGACGCGTTGAAGCGCTTTCTTCAAACGCGACTGTTCTGGGCGCATTTTCAAAAGGCTGTTCGTACGTAAGATATCTACGTAAGATATGCAGTACCTTCAAATATTATTAGAATCTGCACCGCTCTAACGAGGAAAACGATAATTAGAACAAGTTAAACGCAATCCTAAGCAGTCTTAGCTACTGCTGATGTTTCTCGTAATCGAATGGTGTTATGTTTACCTGACGCATTTATGAAAACAAAGAGCTACATCAAGCTATGCACACACAACACAGCGGAGACATTTATGTGCTAAATAACATTAACGTGTTTTTTTTTATTTCCAAAATGCATCCGCGCGCTTTTCTTTCCCCCTCAGTTATATGCCTTGGTTCCCGTGTGTGCGGGCGCTTTTTGCGTTTTGCTCTTTAATTCGTGACTCTTCCAAGAAGCTCATTTTATGAGAAGTCATGCTGATATTCATATTGCCAAAATGTGCCCTTTTGCTTGCCTCAGAGCATAAACCGGGACATTTTTTTATTTTTTTACTCCGTCGTTTGCTGATGGTGTACTCGCGAACGCACCCAGCTTCCCGCGTTCATCCCTAACTGTGTGATAACCGCGATCAGAACCTCCATCAGTAATGACCTCCCTCGGCGGCAGTCAAATTTCTTCTTCCGATACGGTGGAGCCATATCGCTCGCTGTTTGAGTTTTCGTTAGCCACGAGGGACCGCAAAAAACTTGCCCCCCTTGGCAATGCTAGTCGAACATCCATAAGCACAGCAAGTCGGCATCGTGCAACAGCCGAGCGCGTCTTCAAAAATGTAAAAATCCTACGCTCACGCACAGCGCACATGTGTCCCGGTGTTTCTACGCTCACTAATGGCGCCGTGTTCCCGCGATAACGATAGGTGCGCGCGTTCTTCGTCACTTGTCAAGCCTCGTCCAATGGGAGAGCGAAAATGGTTTGCGCTACTTTGGAACATAAACCCACCTTACTGTTTGAACCACATATCTCCCCTCTAGTGCTGGTCATTGGTTTCAATGATTTGGAACAACCATCTGTCTATCCACCAAGGGAACAATTCAGCCGCTCAAGCTTTTCTGTCAATGCAGCCCGAGACGGCGAGAACGCTGCACCATGCGCTGCTGCCACGCAATGTTGCAAAGTATCAGCATGTACTACACCGTTATCAGGAGATCACGGTTCGGAGGCGCTTCGTTTACGCGTTGCCGATTGCTGATAAGGGTCCGTGATAATGTAGTAATTTCCACTGGACTACCTATGCCTTATCATACAACGTCGAATGGCCATTAACTCCGAGGCACGTGACCCTGTGCCAGCCTCTCACTCATCGTATTTGTTGTCAAGCGATAAGCTCCGGCGGGGGTTGCCGCGGCAAAAGAGTCCAACCTCGCTTTCCGCGAACCCGTTCCCCTTGCTACTCAGAGGCTGGCTTTGGCGCAAGGCTTAACCCTCCAGCGGCTGAGCGTACTTCGCAGGCTAAATTTCGCCCACCACACGAAATGCCCACAAACTTTTGCCCAAAATCAAACACATATTCTTAGATTAGACAGAATTAGACGCTAAAACCATGATTTCTCCCGCATGGCCAGCAATAGATTCGATTTCCTTCTAATGCCGAGCTCTCGGATTAAATACGACCATTAAACATATAATCGACCGCAAATCAGTTCTTCAGAATTCGGCAAGATGGAGGAAGGTTCATCAAAGGAGAAGTTGTAGCTTCGTGCTGCATACGAATGGATGTTAATTTTTCCTTTCATATAATCGATAATATTCAAAAATTCCTGAATACTTGCACACTCCTACAGATAAGGTTCATGTCCCTTCTTGCAGCACTCAAATACATTGATGATGATGATGTATGGTGTTTAATGGCGCAAGGGCGAGGTATGGCGAAAGAGCGCCATGCCAGTATGCAGCACTCAAATACATTCTCCCTGTCATATCATATCTCGGACATCACTGGAGTGAAACCACCTTTTGTAAACTTTGTTTCCATCAGTGTAAATTTCTTGTTTCGTGATGCATTGGTCAACATTCATACTAGAGTGCTGTTTCACTGCGATTGTTTACTTGGTTTTTTTTCTGTTTTGGTACCTAATGTGTTCCTGTCGAAGTATTGTGTATTTCAACATTTGCTTCTGATTTTTTTCTGTAATTTACGTCAAATGCCCTGCAAGCCATTCTGCTCTTTAAGTTATCTTGAAAGGCTCTGAAGGTGTTAAAAGTACAAATGGATTGCTGAAGAAAATTTTATAGTGGCGTATTGTGTACTTTTTTTTTCCGGCAGGTGATTCTGATGCATGCGACAACCAACACGGACAAGTTTTCGGAGTACTTCGACGACGCGCCTGTCATCGTGATTCTGGGCAAGGCACACCCGGTCACTCGGTTCTTTCTGGACGACCTCGTTTCAGAAAACATTGTGACCGCAGAAGCGTTTCAAAAGGTAATGGCACAAACGGCTGTCTAGATGTTCATGTTGCGTGAAATGTTTGGTCACTCACGCTGGGTCTGTTCTCAACTGTCGTGCCATGCACAACTTCGTACTGTTGCCGCCTTCCATGTCTGCTATGCCTAGCTTCAGTCCATAGAATAACTAAAATAGTGCCATTGCCTCTGCGCCTTTTCCCTCTGTATGATGATAATGACGATTTCTAAGGACATTCCCTTTAAATTGGGGTCGCAACAGTCACCCAGCCTGTTTGAGCTAGTTAGACGTTCCCATATCATAATCTAGCACTCTGCCTATCTATGCCTCGTACCACTGTGCCTATCTGGCAGCGTGTGGGCTAATCGCACCTGATAAAAAGTGCCGATCATCTTATTCAAGGTCCCGAATAATGCACCGTGACCACATTAATGAGTCACTGACAGCATCCTAAACGAGGGTGAAAAATACTTCAGCTCCCAGCTGCTCTGTGAGACCACAACATATAGTGGCAGCGATCAGCTGAGCAAGTGTGCTCGAGCGGTGATAGACAGAAAGAAGGGGAAAGATAAGCGCGGTAGTGCGGCCTGGTGCAGCATCTGGCTCAGCTAGCAAGCCGCCTCCGTTTGAAAAGCGACTGCAAGTGACGCTTTCGACGCTGCCCGATTGCCTTTTCTCTGGCATTTTCAAAGCTGGGATTTCGAGATATCCGGAGTTCCCCTCAACAACTTTTTCAAGATAAGGGGTGAAAAAAGCATGAATTGACATCACTGCTGGAGAAACATTTCTACTTGACCGACATTTCGAGATATCAGAGTGAGACTTAATGAGGATTACGTATTCGTTACCTGCTGATATTAGTGATTAGCGTTCCTATGTTTACCTTGTCATAGCTTACAACTAGTTATATCTGTGTTTGTTATATCGAAGTTGGACGGCAAAGTCACAGCTCTCAATTTGTCATCTGTAGTGTGCTTCTGACGCGGTCCGGATTGTTCCCGACGTTTTCATGCACATCGTGGAGATGAAGCCTTCAGAAGCAATTTTCTGTTTCCTGCCCGGGTGGAACGAGATCAACAAAGTGCGAGCAGAGCTTTGCGAGGGAGCTCCAGCGATGTTTGACAACTGGAATCTGCCGCTGCAATCGCGTCTCCGATACCAGGAACAGCAAAAGATCTTTGAAAATCCTCCAGCAGGTTGGTTGGTTTATTGGTCAGACAGATAATTGGTTGGCGGTACAAATCAATTTGCCTATTTACTTGCTTTTAATCAGTTTAACATTCACTGCGATTCGACATCGCTTTTTTTAAGCTTCCCATGGCCGATGGCATTAAACATTTATCAAATAGTACATGTTTTTACTGCAATGTGCTTGACTTTATATAGATATGTTTAATTTGCTTTATCTGTTCTTTATTGTTTGTACTGAACGCTGCCTAAACATCAGCACCAGATATATACTACCACTCTGCGCTCATCCCTCATTGCAAAACCACTGGCTTGTCAAATTTTGCAGAGTGGTAGTGCTTTGCAGCAAGTTTAGTTTAATACAGTAGATTTCAGTTAATTCTACTCGCGTAAATAATTTTTTGGTTAATTCAATTCAGACTGAAGTCCCAGCCTACATCCATACTAAGCCGGCATCCAGCTATGGACCGACAGTTTGGTGTTTCGATCCTAAAATTGGCTTTCACTGGATAATTCAAACTTGGGTGGTCAGCATCCACACACCTGACCCCAATGATGACGTTAGTAATGAATCCAATAGTGCAGTGTATGTCCTGGCCACACTTTGGGCACAGTGATTGCGTCAGACAAATGTCATCTCCGGTCAAAAACGCCTATTTTCGGCCTCCCCCAAGAAGATATTCAGGCAAAAACGATTGCTCACGATGATTTATTACAGCACTTACCCGATTTAATCGCACACCTTTTTGTCCAAAAAAATTCGGCCTAAGGTTCCCGGTATGGTGCAATACGATATGAAACCAACACCAAAACCTAGTTCATAGCATTCGCAAGAGCCTACCGTTAGACCCAGCCTAGCCAGCGTCATCACCATTGCAATCACAAGATGGCGACATCTAATGGCAACAGAACAAGTTATCACATAGCATGATGATGACGACGGGCTTCTTTCAGTATGATTACGTGAACACATTCAAAAGGTAACCCATTTTACATGTCGATCCATCAGCTACAAGTTGCGTCACATGTTCTAGGCATTTGGAAAATCGCATGCGTCGCAGGATGAGCTATCAAAGTGGTTAGCCTTGGTTGTGGGCCACCATCCCATTTGCGATTTTTGTGGAGTCGTTTGATAGATTCGGAATATCAGACGCACTATGAACCGAACGGAGAGCGCGTAGTAGTTCTTCATACACAGTCTTAAGGTGCTCCGAGAGTAACGACGATAGACTTCGCCATAAACACAGACATGCTACATTTTTGTTTTTAAAAAATCCGGTCCACATTCGATTTCTACGTTACATAAGAGCTCTGTCATTTCTATGTTAGCTTTCTACTTTGAATCCATAAAATGTGGATGAGCGTTCGATTCGGGGACATGTTAAAATCAGACAAATACTGCCAGGTGAATCAGCGGTAGGTTTGTAAGTCTTTTCTGCCTGTTTAAGGTATGTCGCCACGCAAAACGATGTAAAGGTGAACTCGTATAAGCTAAAGAGGGACTCACCTATGAGCGTCGTGAATTTTAGCCTCTCACAACCTTCCATTGAAGTATATTAAATGTTTCGAAAACATTTATTCCTGTTTTTCTCGAAATTTTATTTTCAGTTTTTTTTTGTTGCGCAAGAGCTCGTTACTTTTGAATAAACTAATATTGTTCAGTGAAACTTTCCATGCTTCTTTCCTAAACATTAAGCTGTACAATGTACTTGAAAACCATGAATAATAACTTTTGAGGTTATAGAATTTCAATTCAAATGCAACCACCTGAAACGACACAATTTTTTTCTGCTATACAATCTTAATACTGATGACAGCGCAAATATCATGGTTCATTGCACAGCCTACATATAAACCTACATTGCTGCCAATCCATTATCTTTTCATGTAGTAGTATCGGTACTTATGACTGCTGGCGTGACGGACACATTTTGGCTAATTGTTGTTATTAAAGTGCAATTAGTTTTATCAGTTTTGGTTTTTGTACCTTACACACTCGAAGGGTCTTTTTTAGCAGCCTTTCTGAACGCAGACACAAAGCAATCAGTTTATGGTCAAAATCTAAAAAGATTTCCAAAAAAGGTAGCAACGTACCTTAACCCGACTCGCCGAATAATTGTTTCCTCAGGGTCGTATTAATAGAAGTCGACTGCATCATGTTAGCAGGCTTTACTTTTATGCGGTTTATAACCTTGGGACCTTTGCATACGGTCAATCCCGGATATATTGAACTCGGATATACAAAATTATTCTCTATATAGAATAGTTGTAAAATTACCTTTTAAATCCTTTGCACAAGTATAGCGATGTACTACGCGTACATTGAACTCCTGTTCACCGCCACACTCGATATATCGAACGCTGTGCCACGCCGTGCTCCTGCAAGTACACTTCTAATGGGGACGCGATCACTTCTTGCGTTTTCCGAAATATGTAATGCCGACAAAATTGAAATGCACTGTTTTGGCAGACGCTGTCAAACAAGCGATTAATCTGATGGGCAATACATGCCATGGCGGAAAAATGAGCGGGGTGCTCTCAGTTTTGCTCGCTGCGCATATGGATGGCTGGTGCAAACTGCTGCTGTTCGTCATCGGCAGGAGCAGATCACCGCTCAACTTCGAAAACGCAAAAGGTCTCTCGGTTAGTTACCCATTCCGCAAGGAGGCGTGGAGGACATCTCTTTTGAGTGAATATATTGGGGATCCGTTGTTATTTCCCTATGAATCACTCATGCTCTTATCGCCAATAAAGAGTGATTGATTGTTTAATTGATTAGTTTCATACACAATAAATTCAAAGCGGACGTAGACGATGCCACTCAAAACGCAGATTCTACTGAAACGGAACAGCCTTGCCACATGTAACAGCTATGCGAAAAACACGATGATTAGCATGCCTGCAATGCTATTTCACTCGCTGGAAATCAACTTAGAAACCCATCTTTCATCACATTTCCTGCACTCTTCCTGCCTGCAGATGTGCGCAAGGTGATCCTGTCCACCAACCTTGCTGAGACATCCGTCACTGTCGACGACGTGGTGTACGTTGTAGGCACTGGTCTTCACCGAGATCAGTGCCTGCTCGGTACGTTCCCCACGTCGATGGCCAGTGTCCAGCAGCGAGCGGGTCGCGCAGGTCGTGTACGATCTGGAGAGTCATGCCACCTAATCACGCAAAATGTGTTCCTCTCCTGGGACCAGTTCAAGCGCCCCGAGATACAGACCACCGACCTAACAACGGTGGTCCTCGACTGTAAAGTAAGTGCAGCTTCACTCACTCATTTGAAGTTAGAACAATTCATCATTAGTGCCACTGCTACAATGCTATAGACAGGACGGTGAACATTAGAAGAAAAATATAGGATGAGAAATTGAACATGGCTGGCACAACTAGTCTTATATACAACATAGTGATCAAAATTCACAGGGTCTGTTATTTTATTCCTAAGACGTATTGAAGCCGAAAGCCCAAGTGCCGATGCTATAAAGACGGACGCATGACGTACACACCCCCGTAATTCGCTTAGACAACCCTCTTAATTTGCTTGCTCATCCTCTTATTTCACTTACTCATGCTCTTAATTGGCATTTGCTTACTCATCCTCTTAATTCGATTAGTCTAGTTCACTTAGTCATCCTCTTAAAGTGTGCCATTGTGTCAAGAATGTGTCAAGTTGCTCTTACAATTTGCTGCCAGATTACATACTTCAAGTTGTGAGCGAACGAACATTTGCTTCGCTGTAACCATTGTTGTAGCGAGCGCTCCAAGCGGATACCTTTTGCTACTCGGCGAACCTTCTACGTAGGGCTCTCATTACCGTGATTTTATTCTTTATTTCCCTGTTTTTACTTTTCCTCATTTCCTATTTTCCTCTTTCCTCCTTTACATGTTTTGCACCCACCTGTTATTGTATGAGACAGGCGCTCTAAAGTTCCTTTTTTTAAGTCGTGCATTTAAAATGCAGTTTGCTCGCGATGATCAAATTCAATGATTCCTGAAAAAGAAACTTTTAGTTTGTCCACCGTGTGTTCAGTGCTTTTTTGAAAAAGTGCCCAATTCGAACCAGCACTTAGGTAACTAGAACTTTTTGGCATTCCTAGACATGGCAACATCGGAAAGTTGGCTGTTTAGAGAACCTTTACAAGACATTAAAGAGCAACATTTGATATTTTGAATGTGGTGCATGTTGGCTACTGCTGCTAGAAAATGGCACTGACAACCAGGTAACTTGTAGGTATCGCACTTTTTTTTTGCTCCTCCGGCAGACCAGGTTGTATGGCTGTTTGTACACGACCTTGTATATATATCAATTCAAACATTCCACTTTGTTTGGGATAATTTAAGGATGTGCCAATTCAGTAAAAAAATTTTATTTTCTGTGAGTTTGAATCTTATATAAGTAGGCTCGTATGCACTCCATGTTGAAGTGCGCTCCTTCGGTTGGAAAAAATCGTTGTTCACATTTCCCGCTTCGTAGAAGTAGCCCAGCACTAAATGAGGAACATGATCAATACTTTGTTACTTCGCTAAAACAATACATGAAAATCAGTAACTGTGCTTGGTGACAGCCTAAGAATTCTCTACAAGCTCCATTTATAAAACTGTTGCACTGGTGTTTTGGGCCTCTACGGTCCGACGTGCAGTCACACAGTGACACCGACGTTGAAAGAAGTTCGCCTCCACTTTGACATCCCAGAAATGAGAAGTCAATTGGCAGGGACATCTCTACAAAATTCTTGGAGTCTGGGTGACTGGTATTTGCTGCTGCATCGTATTGTTTAGTTGTAACTCACTATAGTCAGGCACGGATATAGCATTATTACGCCCAGAAATGGATATAACGAATTATCTGATATACTGAAGTAAATCTAAAATGCTTATCGCTGATAACAGTATCAAGTTTCACTTGATGTTTTAACTTTGATCCCCTGAAAGCAGTCAACTTGTTCCGATGTCGGCGTATGATGAAGTTGTTCAAAAACTTTTTTCTTTCAGAAATCTTGTGTTCATGATCATTCTTTATAGGTTTTAACGATGTCGGATTCAGTGATTCTGTATTTTCTTATGGCAAATATTTTATGTAACAAGAGCTGTTTTGAGTCGTATGCTGCTTCCTTTTAAAATATACCACATTGCATACGTTGCTAACTAGGCAGCATAACAGCTTTAAAGAAAATTGTTGCTTTATTCAGACCATCGTAGCCAATGCACCACACCTGCCCGATGACGAAATCGAAGCGGAGGCATCTGGCAGGGACGTGGTGCGCGACAACGCCGGCGCCGAAAGAACTGTTTACGACATCATGACAGGACGGCAGCTCACAGTGTCGAGCAAGTCCAATCCCCGGATAGACCGTGAGCTCATGGCGAAGGTTGAGAAGTCGTGGAAGTGCTACCAGCGTGCAAGACTACAGCATCCAATATTTGCACGCAGGTGAGAAACCGGTATCGCCACGCATATCCTGTGCCAACATAGAACCTAAAACTATCTTCATCCTGAAAGGACCTACTGCGACAATGTTTCACATTGGCTAAATTTGTTGTAGATAAGCAGTACGGCTCAATCGAAATAAGATTGTCAAAGCTGTAAGGGCTACCAGTTACCTAATTCTTCATCTAAATAACACCTTAGCTGCAACGTGAGCATGCAGTGGCCAGAAAATAAGCTGCAGATTTTATAACCATGCGCGCACGCTAACTTCGCTGTCGTGCCTAGACACCCTGACGGGCCCAGGTTCTCAGCACTTTGGATCCTGTGCCATTTCTGGTGTGTGGTAATGGTAGCACTTCTTTTAACTTCTGGTGTAAATTTGTGGGACATTACTGTCCTTAGTGAGGTTAGAAGAACTGGTGAGGCTTATACTTTGCCGACTAACGGCCACCTCCTCTGCTACAGAAGTCCTCCAGATAAGAGTGAATTCGGTGTAGGATTTCTAATCCATAAGGACATAGCGGGTAACATCGATGAATTCTACAGCATTAATGAGGGGGTAACAGTAGTCCTAATCAAGCTGAATAAGAGGTACGGAATGAACGTAGTGCAAGCCTACACTGCAACCCCCAGTCACGATGATGAAGAAATAGAACAGTTTTATGAAGATGTTGAATTATCGATGATAAATCTACAAACTCAGTATACCGTAGTCATGGGCGACTTCAATGCAAAAGTGGGGAAAAAGCAGAATGGTGAACTAGCAGTTTGCAACTACGATATCGATTCTAGGAGCTCTAGAGGATAGATATTGGTAGAATTCGCGGAAAGGAATAGGCTCCGAATAATGAAAACCTTCTTCAGGAAGCGCAGCAACAGGAAGAGGACCTGGAAAAGCCCTAATAGAGAAACAAGAAATGAAATAGATTTCATAATCTCTGCCGACCCCACCATAGTGCAGGATGTAGAAGTGTCAGTTAGGGTAAAGTGCGGTGACCATAGGGTAATGAGGTTCAGGATTTCTCCTAATTTGAAGAAAGGGTAAAATTAGTCAAGCAGAAGCAGGCCGACCAAGTATCAGTAAGGGCAAAAGCACACCAATTCAGGCTGGCGCTCAATAACAAACATGTCCCTTTGGAAGGGGAAGATGAAGATAACATAGAGGTAATGAATTAAACCGTAACTAGGCTGATTTCCGAAGCAGCAATTGACGTGGGAGGAAAGGCATCAATGCAACCCATAGGTAAGCTCTCCCACGAAATAAAAGACCTAATAAAAAACGACAAAGCACGAAAATGTCCAACTCAAGAGATCAGATAGAATTCTTTGAACTGTCAGAACTGACCAACAAGAAGAAAATAAGCGATATTCGAAATTATATAGTGGGAAAAATTCAGGAAGCAGTACAATAGGGACAGAGCATGACATCAGTGAGAAGAAAACTTGGCATAAGACAAGGCAAGATGTATGCACTGAAAGATTAGCAGGTTAATATCAGTAATTTGAATGATATAGTAAACACAGCAGAAGATTTCTACACTGACCTGTACAGTACCCAGAGGAGTCACGCTACCTTCATTCGAAGTACTCATGAACAGGATACAGAGGCTCCTTCTATAACTAGCGATAAAGTTAGAAGGGCCTTGCAAGACATGACCGGGGTAAAAGCGGCAGGAGAAGATGGAATTAAATTATGGGTTTTTACGTGCCAAATCCAGTTCTGATTATGAGGCACGCCGTAGTGGGGGACTCCGGAAATTTAGACCACCTGGGGTTCTTTAACGTGCACCTAAATCTAAGTACACGGGTGTTTTCGCATTTCGCCCCCATCGAAATGCGGCCGCCGTGGCCGGGATTCGATCCCGCGACCTCGTGCTCAGCAGCCCAACACCATAGCCACTGAGCAACCACGGCGGGTAGAAGATGGAATAACAGTCGACTTAATCAACGATGGAGGAGACATCTTGCTTGAAATGTTTGCCGCACTTTGTACCCAATGATTCATGTCTTCAAGTGTACCAGAGAACGGGAAAAATGCCAATATTATACTAATCCATAAGAACTGAGATCAGTGTTAAATCCATAATAAATGAAATCAGTGTTAAATATCGTCATGTGTTTTCAACGCAGTTCGGAGAAGCCCAGATTACCAGGAGCCGAAAATGCCGCGAGCATAATTGGCCTGGTCGTCGAGTGTGGCGCAGTGGCTCATCCCGATTACAGCATCGGCGTCTTGGCCGGCAACCGGCAGATCCACCCGCGTGACAAGGAAACGTGTCTGTTGACGATGCTGAACTGTGTCAATCCTGAGAGTAACAGCAATAGGGACGGTGTGGTAACGCCAAGCAGCTGCCTTCGCAGGCTACACGTGAGGTAAGGCTAACTCCTTTCCCGCAAAAGCACCAAAGGCCTGCCGCAGCCTCATTAAATAACATTACTGTTTGTCCAACTGCTCTCAAAACAGACATTATAAATGCATGGATGCAGGCTGCCGCAGGCCTTTGGTGCTTTTGCGGGAAAGGAGTTAGCCTTACCTCACGTGTAGCCTGCAAAGGCAGCTGCTTGGCGTTACCACACCGTCCCTATTGCCGTTACTCTCAGGATTGACACAGTTCAGCATCGTTATATGGACTCTGGTTAGAGTGCATATAACAGAAATTAACTGTATTGTAGTTCTTTATATCGACATGTAACTGCATAAACACACTTCATTATATTGAGATTCAAAATGCATGGTGTTCTATGGACAAGAATTTAAGGAAACTGTGTACTTCGTTATATGGAGAATTTGATTATATTGAACTTCACTGTATGAAGGTGTAACTGTATAATACCGGTATTTCTATGTCACATGGGACTTCATTGTTATTATAACAAAATTCAGCTGCACTTTGATCCCAATTTAATAGAGCATGGTCATGTTTACGAAAACTAAATAGCTCGAAAAGCACTTGACCTACATTCCACACTGCAGGGAGGACATTGTGAGTGCCATCAACCGTGTGGTGGTGATCTGTGGCGAGACTGGATCTGGGAAGACCACGCAGGCTGCCCAGTTCACCTTTGAAGACTACATTCATGGAGGGCAAGGCTCTTGGTGCAATATCGTGTTCACCCAGCTCAGGAGGATTGCTGCAATCTCCCTGGCAAAGCGGGTGGCTCACGAGCGGCATGAAGAGGTTGGTTAATGTATTTAGGTGAACCTTTCTTCCCTTCTTCCTTCGACTTTTCCACTGCTGCTGCTGCTGTCGCTGTCTTGCACGCGACGTTTTTTTAGGTGCTTCATGGCAAAAGCGCGGCAGAGTGGAAAGGCGACATGAGAAGCAAATTTCAACCCTTTCATTGTATTGCCACTATGACTCTTTACTGGTGTAATTATCCGTTACCCACCCCACAAGAATTGCAGAAGCTGCAGTGCTTACCTTTGTACTAATGTGCAACATATCAGAGGGGAGGTAGATAGAATGGTAGAGAACAGGTAGGGAGAGGGAGCACATGTTTAGGTAAAACCGACTAATTCATGAAATGAGTGAAAAGGAACCTTGCTACTCTTGGGTCACACCCCACATACATGGGGGGAAGGTGGGAGATGGAAAAGGCGACGTAAAAAAGCAAAGAAACGCTACTACTGCACACGACAGCGGTTGCGGTCAAACTGGATAAACTTAGGTTAAATGCATGGTACGTTTCCGCTGTTTCTGAAAATAAACACCGTGCAAATCTGTCTTGCGAAACACTGACGCAGCGTGTTCAGACGCAAAGCCACATTAAAGTACCGTAGCGTCTAGGCGACACTACGGAAGCGTCTACGCATCAAATTAACACTACTATGCTCGCCACGGCAGCTTTGCGGCTATGGCGTTTCTCGTGGTTGCGGTTTCGATCCCCACTATGGGAGCCGCATTTCGATGGGGATGAAATGCAAGAACCCTCGTGTACTTAGATTTAGGTGCACATTAAACAACCCCAGGGGGTCAAAATTAATGCGGTGTCCTGCAATACGGCGTGCCTGATAATCTGATTATGGTTTTAGCACGCACATCAACAATAATCCATTAAAGTTTAACACTTCGGCCACGATGACATGGCCCCGCTGCTTAAGGCATGCCTGAAGGCGAAATTTGCATAAAATCTACACCCCGACTTTACTGCTAAATTTGTTGAATTTCAGGTACATGTTATACTTGCAAAAATATGGTATCCTTCCTTCATGATAGCATTAAAAACTGCAGTTCTGATACTGTCAAGCAACAGTGTTGTACTAGACAATTTTGTTGACCACAAAGCATAATTTTCCTGTAGATCATCTGCTTGGCAACAAAATGACATTGTTTTTCGTACCTCTGGTTGGCAAAAAAATTGCATTTAAAAGCAATAGTATTCGTTTCGACTCGCACTTGGTTTTCATTATTTTCATTTGTTTCGAAATAATCAATACGGACAAATTTTCGCAGTACTTGTCATCATGTTCCCGGGCAAGGCACACCGGGTCACTCAGTTCTTTGTGTACGACCTTGTTTCAGAAAACATTGTGACCACAGAAGCGTTGCAAAAGGTAGTGGCACAAAGGGCTGTATAGAAGTTCTGGCTGTGCGAAGCGCCTGCGATCGCTGGGTGTGTTCTCAACTGCCGCGCCTTGCACAACTTCGTCCTGTTGCCGTCTTCCATGTCTGATATGCATAGCTTTAGTCCCTAGAATAACTAAAATAGCATCATTGCCCTTTCTTCAGCTATTTCCTCTCTCTGGTGATAATGACCATTTTTAAGGACATTGCCTTAAAATTAGGGTCCCAACAGTCACCCAGTCCTGTATGAGCTAGTTACATGTTCCCATATCATTATCTAGCACTCTGCCTATCTATGCCTCGTACCAATCTATCTCCTATCTCCTAATCTACCTATGTATGCCTCGCACCCGCTCAAGAGTGCCGATTATCTTGCTCAAGGTCAAGATTAATACACCTTGACCACATTGATGAGTCACTGACAGCATCCTAAACGAGAAAAAAAAAGACTCCAGCTCCTATCTGCTGTGTGAGCCCCCAACATATAGTGACAGCAAGCAGCTGAGCAAGGGTGCTCGAGCGGTGATAGACAGAATGAGGGGGAAAGATAAGCGGGGGATTGCGGCCTGGCGCAGCGTCTGGCTCAGGTAGCAAGCCGCCACTGTTTGAAAAGCGAGTGCAAGTGACGCTACCGACGCTTTTGCCTTTTCCCTGGCATTTTCCAAGTTGCGTTTCTTGAAATGCGGAGTTCTGCGCAGGAGATATTTAACGATAGGGGGTGAAAAAGGACGTGTTGATCGCTGCTGGAAAAAAAATCAATACCAAAGTTGAGACTAGCGGAGAGGGTTGTAGGCTGCGTTATAACATCCAATTCGTGGGTATTTTGACTTCACTGCAAAAGCTGCGAAGAGAATGTTAATGTATACATCTACAGTCGCCAATAGAGAAAACGTCTGGCTCGAAATTTAGAAAGGAAGAAAAACGCTTAACCTTGCACTCAGCCGCGCAACGCTTGAAACAGCGAAGCTGGACCATCGTAGCCCAACATTTTCCGGGAGTGCGCGCAAATTTTTCATCTTATTACACGTGATGATAATAATTTCTTTTCGCGCGTCTCGGACTTACGGCCGTCAATGCGCGTTGCATAGCGCAGCTTCCAACGCCGACACCGCGTTCCAGCAGACACGATCCGTGAATGCGTCTCTCTTTCTCTCGCTCTCATAGCACGAAAAAAACATCTTCACTTCGCAGAGCACGAGCGTATGAACGCGCCAGCTGTGGACGAAGACGACGACGCGCGAACGCAATCATATAGTTCGCATAAATGCATGTTCTGCAAGCGTGGCTGAATAGCATTGTGGTTACGGCGCTCACTTTGGGACCGGGGGTACGCGGGCTCCAATCCCGCCTCGGCAAGAAGTTTCATTTTATTTTCTTTCTTGGTAGTGTATTGCTACGCACCACAAATTACGGCTGGCTTAAGCCACTTCGCTAGTAAAATGCCGTATCAAATTCACCACTCTGCACGGCCAATCCGTTGGTACTTTGACTTTACAGCAAAAGCTGCCAAGATAATGTTAGTGTAAACATCTACAGGTACCAAAAGAGAAAACGTCCGGTTCGAAAATTAAAAGACAAAAATAAAAAAATGCCGTATCAACCTTACAACTCTGTAGTGAGTGATAAATCAGAAAAGACACATTTCTTTAACCTGCCTATATGGGCGAGAAGACAGGGAACCGAGGGGCCCGATTTTTATTAACCATATCATAAGAATCATATCATATGTTTCTTACCATAAGTTTGCTGGCTTCTTATGATATGATTGCCTATATGGGGCCTTATGATGGGGACAGACACACCGGTAGCTTATCGTAAGTACGATGGCGCAAACGAAAGGCAAAGACCGTGGGCTTCTTAGCGGTTTCACTTTTCTGTGGACACCTGATGTAAGCAGAAAAGGCACAAAATAACTGGAGTAATACAAGGGAGGGGAAAGTTGCTTTATAATTAGGTGGGTACAGATGAAAGAGTATAAGAGGGAAAAGAAAAATCATATAGGCGCCAAACTGCTATGCAAATATTAAGAATACAAAATAAAACAAACTTGTATTCGAACTTAACAAGCTGTAGAGAAGCACGTTGGTTCTATAGCGACTTTGCCTCGCGAGCCCGAAGGCTTGCGTGGGGTGCGTGCGCTCAGTCGCTTGAATGAACGGGGGTAAGGATGGTATTACAAAAACAGTTGCACCTCGTGAAATTTCAAGATTCTGGAGTTTTATGTGCCGAAACAATTGTGATTATGAGGCAGTCATTGTGTGGGACTCCGGATTAATTTTGACCGCTTGGGGTTCTTTATCCTGCTCCTAAATCGAAGTACACGATAGTTTTTTCTTTCATTTTTTCCCCTTGTGAAACTTTGGAATCGTAGCCATACTGTCCAAAGAGCTGTGATAGAAAGAGGAAAGGGGAAGCTGCAAAGAAAACCCGTACGGTATTTTTAAGAAAGCTTAGCAATTGAAAAAAAAAAACGTGCGGTCTCGTTGCTGCGCGACAACAACTTGAAATTCATTCAAGCAGATACGGAAGGTGGTTTTGTAGTAGCCAATTCCGGGACGCGCCGAGTGTTGGCGCAAAGGGTCTTCCACGGCAATAAACAAGTCACCCGTGAATTTCCACCCAACAAAGGCCAAGAAGCTCACCATCGAAAGTTGCGAAAAAGCAGGACTTGCGAAGTTGGCAGTCACGTTCAAGAGCTCAAAAGAGCTTTAGATTTCAGTCTTTTTTATGGCGAAAACCCACAATGAGGGCACCCCCTATAGAGTCATCGTTTCCGAGGCTGCGACTTGGCAAAGGTGTCTGGGGTATTACTTGCTAAAGTGCTCGTCGTTGTTAGCAGTGAAAGAACCGTTTTTGGTCCGCAGCCCATTAGAGCTTCCTCTGTAATTGGCCAAGTCCAGCCCTCCCGGAATGTTTGCCATCTCAGTGGACATAAAGGATATGTTTCATTCCCTCCCCCAAGATGACTTGGCCACCGTGGTACAAGAGGGCATCAATGAGCATGGTGTCTTCCGCTTCCAAAATACCTTCTGCAGCAGTGTTGCCATTTATCATTGCTGCACCTTTACATATTCTCCACAGTGGTTAGGCACAATGAGCAGCGGCTCGTGCAAAAGAATGAAGTCTGCATAGGCTCCCGTATCGCCCCAATTTTGAGCGACCTTCTCCTCGCACACTATCATAAGCTCCTACAGGGTCACATAGAACACGCTGGGCCACTAAAATTGTTCCGCTACGTCCAATCACTTCTTGGTTTTATTCAGTGCCAAACCAGAGGAAGCCCCTGATCAAGTAGATCAAATTTCCAGTGCCTTCTAGTCCATTTACCAAGGCATAACCTTCACTAAGGAACTGCCGGTAGAAGGCATAATCCGCTGTCTTGACCTGAATCTCCACCTGAGCCCCAGCTACATCTAGTGGGCATAGCCCCTCGCTCCAAGAAGCACCTACTACGTACCTACATGTCGGGTGACTCGAGAATTATCAAGCGTGCCATTGCACTTGGAGCCCTCAAAAATGCTCTCTATCGCTCCTTCCATCATAAAATTCAACGGAGCTTCAACAGTCAAATCCCGTGCCTTAGAGCAAGCGGCTACACGGAAGACCTACATTGTTGATTGTCTGTAGTTCTTGCCAAAGAGATCAGGACTCCCGGTGATAAGGCAAGGCATGAACTCGTGAAAACACAGCTAGCAGTTATCCCATACGCGCACACCGTTTTCCACAGAATAAAAAAAAGGAGCAGAGTGAGCCGGTGTTCGTGTTGTTTTCTCGGCCCCCAACAAACTCGGCTCATTATGCAGGAACGTGAACGCCAGCCACCCCTACAACAGTTCCTGCAGCAAGAATCACACCTCGTGTCCAGTGTAGTCCAGCAAGGAAATCGTCTGCGAGATTCCCTCCCCTTGTGGCAGAACGCACATCGGCCCGACCGAACGCTGTCTCAACGAAAGATTGCGGGAACATGCGTATAACGTCAAAAACAAGAATGGAAGAAATATCGTTATCCACTGCGCCAATTGCGGGTGCAGGCCGGTGCTTGATGATACTAAGGTACTGCGCCGTTATCGAGTCAGTCGAGCGCGGTAAATTTTAAAAAGCTTCACGATGATGCACTTAGGCCCGTTATGCGTCAGCTCCATTTCACTCGTTCTCACCGACGAGGAATACAGACAAATCATGCTATGATTGCTAGTTTTGCCTTCAGACCCAAGCGCCACAGGCATCTAAACCACTCCCCCCTCCACACTCTTTCTTTTTTTTCTCCGTTTCTCCCGTACATTTCAAGCTACATAATCAGCAGTCAGCGCTCGTCCTGTGTTCTTCCTTCTGTCCGTGTTTTAAGCGCTGTTTTTTATACCAGGAATGCATACCAATGAGCTTGCCTTCAGACCCTTTCAAGATTGTTCGGAGTAACTAGCGGAGTACATAGCAAATTAGTTATGCAGAATTCCTCAAGGTGCTACATAAGGGTGGATGTCATTTTTTTTCTTTCATGAGCTAAAGAAGCATACCTACTCACTGGGGTTTGCGTATGCTACTGTTTGTGTTGCGAGCCCCGTTTCTTAGAATAACATTCTGTAAAGGTTCAGTAGTAAACTATTCCTCTGGCAGAACTTCTTAGTAGAAAAACCTGATTTCCAAGAAGAGTAAAACATCAATCTCCGCAGCACTCGTTTTACAGAGATTGAAAGAATGATAGAAAGTCTGCAGTATATTTCATTAGTTTGCGTCACTAGCAGCTTCAGACAAGCTAGAACCCATAAAAAGTATTTTACTTCAACATAGTGGGTTAGGTCTCTTCTTGGGTGTGCCACACGTAACACATGCAGTTAGCGACTATGAATCTCTTCGTGGCACAGTGGCGCTCATTGGCATTTTTCCTCTTTTTCTACCAGGTCCGCCCGCCCAGAGTAGCCGGCAGTACGGCGTTGTACGCATGGAACGACTACAATGACGACATAATGTTCCCGTCATCTCGTGCAGCACCGCAGTCGTCATCTCGTGCAGCAGCGGCTGTCTCCTTGGCAGCACCCTGTGCCGGCTGTTCAGGCACAACAGTTCAAGGCTCTGCAGGCGGCCATACTGTCACCTCCGCCGTGTTTGTCTAAGCTGATATGCTGACTGTACGTCTGCTCTTTATCACGGGACCACCGACTTCACGTCACTCACATCGCTGGTATCGCAGGTTCACTAGACGTGTGGAAGCGGAATCGGGGCCTTTATACGCTGAAGACCTGATCTGCTGGGGCAAGGCTCGCCGTCGAAGTCCACGGCAAGCGCTACGACCTAATCTGCGCTCTGCTATGCCTGGGACGATTGTCCAGCGACACGGTGGTCCCGATTGTGCCGAACGCCAGCGTTTTTATTCTAGAATTTTTTGGATTAATAATGTGTATTTGTGTGAATATAGCATTTTTCAATGTGTTTTAAATACAGTTAATCGTTATTGAAGTGAATTACTGCGTCAGTCGATTCCATGATCAAGCTTTTAGTGTGCGACCTTAACGGACAAAATGAAATGATCGAGCCCTTAAGTCTTTCATTTTTTTTCTCACTCTCATTATGTTTTTCATTTAAATTACTGGTAACAATAGTTATGAGGTCATCATCCGTCTAAAGGCTACAGCGTGATCTTCAGAATACCATGTGATTACAAGTATGCCAGGCCAGACAAATGATGTCGGAGTTTTCGACTCTAAAATACTGAAATGAAATCTAATGCACGTTACCATACAGTCCTCTGGAATAGCACTAAGGCGCTCCTCAGAATAAGTTCTCCTCAAGCTGCCGTGATTCAACTTCCTTGTGAAGGATTCTTAGGGGGAAAGAGCAGCAAGGCACGACCATATGCTCACATACAGAGAAATGTGTTGTCATCTCTGGTGCTTAAAGGTGACTTGTGGACTGTTCGTGCTGACTGGCACCAATGATGATGCTAGCCAAGGCACACAATTCCATGAATATAGTATGCGTATACCGATGAAAATTAGTGTTGAGATGTGCATTTTACTGTTTCTGTCACTGATGCTCTTTTCTATGAGCCGCGACGATATTGCGCATCGTAGCCAGCGGGGAACCGCGAGGTGATTTTAACGCAGCGGGACCTAATTTTGATGCTTCCGCAGATTTAGAAGCCACAACGATGGTGCCATGGTAGCTATATGCTTCGCAAAGCCATAATGTATTCGTGAAAAGTCGCATCAACCAACTTCACACGTGCAGACTATTATTCTGCAAAATTGCAGTCCAGTCAATTGCGCGATGCTGAGGGAAGCAACATCTCGCGAAGCAGCAGTTCTTCGAAATATCATGTACAGGAAAGAAATGAGCCAACGTTGAGGGCAAGGAAATTCAGTTAAGCCGATGCCGCAAATGAATGTTAATTGAAGTGGTAATACGCAACTCAAACAATGTTGAGAAACACACGTTTTCTGTAGCAAGGTTGAGGTAAAAGCGCTGTCTACGGGCAATACATATTTCTGACCCAAGAGAAAAAAAAGAATATGCAAATTCATAGAAAATGTTAGAATCCATTTGAAGCGATGCTTTAGTCAAGCGGTGTGTATTAAATTTCAGAACTAACGGCGATGCACACAATGGCCCTCTCTCTTTCGTAAATAGCGTGAACTCACGGGCCGTGCGCAAAGCAAAATGTGAGACATGTGCAGAAAACTGGCGGGCCAAACATTTCCATCGTGCCATAGCTGCCATGGCATCTGCTAGGCTGTATTTGTTCGGGTACGAGAGTTCGCTGCCACCAACGGCCCGTTACCGGTATTCCGAGAAGCTATTCTTCTCCGGCGAGCAGTACCCAGGTCTTTTCCTCATAGACGGCTGGAAAAGCGATCCGAAGAGTAGTTGGCCAAACGTGTGATTGTACTACATATACAAGGTGTTTCAGCGAACACTTTCAAACATTTTAAAGTTTACCTGTGAAAGATAGCACAATTCTAGTTCATTAGCTGGTCTACTTGAAGAGGCGGACATTACTTGCACAAAAAATTGAAATTCATAATGGAATAATTACCAAAAAGTCAGTATTAAATTACCTTATGGTGCTTATTGCAATTTACAAATTCTAGCCGTGGAGTTCCCAAGGCGGATCCTCTTAGAACGAATTATCAGGTTGACACCCGTTTCGAGATATTAATTCTCGAACTCGAGAATTAATAGAAAATGTCGTTTTATGCATTGAAGCACAAAAGTAACTAGAACGCCAATGCTTTCCTCCGCAATGTTCGGGAATTAATATCTCGAAGTGTTCGCTGAAACACCCGGTATATTTACATCGTGAACACGTTTGGACCATAGACTACGGGAGCAATGAAATCCTATCGCTCGCTTAAGGTTTACGACATTGCCATGCAAGGACATATGCGAACATTTGGCATGGGCACACAGACGATTGACTTCTACGATCGTGAACAAGAAGCTCCATCACGATTGAATGAATCCGGATCGAGCAAAACTGTGACCGGAGGTGCCGGTGAAGGAGAATTCTATCCCCATCTAGCTGTGCCGCGATCGAAATTGCCCCTGCGACAGGGGCATCGATCGATGCGGAAGGATGTTTTAAATGCTTTTTCGCTACAGTAGCGAACCGCTGCTCACGTACTTCACACAAATCCTATACAATGCGTCTAGCACCATAGAGCTGCCAACGTGGTATGTTCTCTTTTCATCGCGTACAAGCGCACCGCATTTGTCGCGGCGGTTGCCTCCTGTGTCCGCGCGTTAATTAACATCATCCAACATGAAAGTAGCAGGTCGCTACCAACGCAGTAGCCGTTTAGTTCGACTTTTCGAGAAAAACGCTAGTCAACGCTGCAGCTTCTGTCGGCGTTCAGACGGCTGCCATTTCTCGCCGCTCAATAGCATGGGTTCTATGCAGGATCCGCCGAGTTTGGCGAAACTGGAGATCTTCACGAGCTCTGGCGACGCCCCTAGATGAAAGAACTAATGA
The DNA here is from genome assembly GCF_013339745.2 of Dermacentor silvarum. Taxonomy (NCBI): domain Eukaryota; kingdom Metazoa; phylum Arthropoda; class Arachnida; order Ixodida; family Ixodidae; genus Dermacentor; species Dermacentor silvarum. The sequence goes on from NC_051154.1 coordinate 299,955,249, forward strand.
TAACAAGACAGTTTGTCCATCAGCACGCCTCCAGTTTCATTGGTTTATCTAGATTCACTCTGGGTGGCTATCATCTCTTGGGTGTTGCCATATGGGCGGTCGACAAACTGGGGCTCACGTGATTATATGGTCTGGTCGCTACATGGTCGTGCCTTCTTTCACTTGTTTGTCGTTCCACCGAGTGCATTACAGACACGAGCAAGGTGTATAATAAATGCATTTAGTACAATAATATTCGTCATTATAAGGATTTTAAAGTTTACAAGATGTACATTGAATGTGTATTAGAGTAATAGGTTGTTTAATACGTTTCGCGTTATACCACGAGGGGACGCTCGCCCTCCTTTCTTATGGATTGGCGCGGCTCGCTACGTGCTTGCGCTAGCATTTCCGAGCACAGATTGGTGTGCGCATGGATTTCGCACTAGACTTTCAACAGATAGCTCGTTGCTCGCGCTAAAGCAAGGCTGCAAGACGAAGTGAGCGTTGACTAGCGCAGAAGTGGTTTTCCGCGCGCTTACCCTCTAAGCACTCAGGAATGCCGGAAAGCACTCATACTAAGGTCAGAAAACTACGATTTATTTTCTTTTACTTTGTGAAGTACATTCATACTGACTAGCGCCGAGCTATGGCTTCTATAACCGCAAGAAATAGTTTATACTAAATTTCTTACAAACCAAAATAGATCATTCCATATTGGCTACCGAATGTTTGGTTGAACATGTCCGGCAACGTCAGCTTTCTTTTGCGATTGCCTGCGATTCCCGGCATTCCCGGCATTCACGCCATTCCCGGCATTCCCGGCATTCCAAATACTTTTTACAAATTTAGCGCCTGAAAATCGCCGCGTCGTTATCTTTGGCACCGGTGCGGGATGCGAATGCTTCCCGTTGATGACGGGATTATACGTGGTTGCGATTCGCGTCACGGCGCAATCCTTGGATTTCGCTTTGATTGCGGCGTACGCACCACCTCACGCCGCAGTCCAGCCGATACTGGACCGGATAAGCGACTGCATCGGCCGGTGTGACGGTGCGATGGTCGTCGTGGCGGGTGACCTGAATGCCATGCATTCTAACTGGGGTGGCGGAATTGCGGATGCACGCTATGCTGCAGTAATGCAGCTGGCGTGGCAATGCGACCTGTACGTCCTAAACGATCCGACCTCTGATTGGTTTTAGAATTCCTACAGCGACACGGTTGTCCCCGCAACTTGTTCTACCTCCTCCGTTCCTTTCTCACAGACCGCACGGTCACTTATCGCTGCCACACGGGCGAACTTTCTGCCCACCCTACTCTGGGCAGCCCGCAGGGGTCGCCCATCGGTCCCCTGCTGTGGAACATAGTCATTTCCGGCCTATTAGACGTTCCTCTGCCTCCCGGCGTCGGCATCCAAGCCTACGCCGACGATCCGGTGCTTGTGGTGCCGGGCGAGAATCGCGCTGCGATCGAGAGGACCGCGGCGCTCGCTCGGCAGCGCGTTGCCGAGTGGTCCTCTCGTTCGAAAGTGATCGTCAGCGTGGCGAAATCTTTTTTCCTAGCTTTCCCGCACGGGAGCGCCGCCGTGCGGGGGCCCCATATGAAGGTGTGCGTGGGTGACAGCAGGTAACAGCATAACACCACTATCAAAATTTTGGGGGTAATATTTGATTCGCGCCTGGGGTTTAAGGAGCACGCGGCTTACTTACGCGAAAAATTGATCATCCTTTCACCTAAAATTTTAGCTTTCTTCAAAATTCATTATTCGACAACCCGCTCCGCGGTGAGGACGCTTTATCGTTAGGACATACTACCTGCCGTCACCTATGAAGCTCCTGTTTGGTGGTCACCGTATGCGGACTCCATATTAAAGGCCAAAGTGCAATCGATCCAGCGGTTACCGTTAATTGCACTGACTGGGGCCTACCGCACGACGTGCTCCGCGGCGCTGCAGGTGCTGGCCCGGGCTCCACCGTTGGAGCTCGAGTTAGATCGCCTGTGCGCCGAGTTTTCGCTATTTCAATTGCGGGAGCCCACCTGTTACGGGCCCACCTACTTCCACCCGGTCGCAATAGAGTTCGACCGCGACATTTGGCTGGACCACCCTGCGGAGCGGCACAGCCACCCTTTCCGGCGTCTTAACGCACGTCATGCGGTGGCTGTGACGCGGGAGCGCGCGCACCACGTCTACACCGGTGGCTATCGGCGGGCGCCGCCTTTGTGGTGCTCGGCCCAAACCAGGCGATCAGGAAGGTCCGGCGCTTCCGGGTTCAGGGTGCCAGCGGCGCCTATTGCACAGAGGCAACGGCCCTCTGGGAGGCCCTAATTTACATCGCCTCTATGTCTACCGCCTTGCCCATACATATTTACACCGACTGCTTGTCGTTGTTGACGGCTCTCGCGACACCATCTTCGGCTGACGCGCGCGTGGTGCAGATCAACAAAGCGCTTTTGCAGCAGCTGAGTGCAAAATTCCACATTTATCTGTACCACGTGCGCGGTCATGCCGGTATCTTCGGGAACGAGCTTGCCGATGCAGCGGCGTGCGCGGCGGCAACTAATGGCATCCTTCGCAACTCAAAATCCTCCGTTCCCTCCATCACATCCAAATTTTACAAGCAGATGTGTCTTTATTGGTGCCGTGATTGGCATTCAAATCAAGACACATCTCTATATCACTGGGTCCCCGACGTTTTGTCGATCCCAGCTTATTTTCCCCCAGCCTCATCAGTGGTGCAAGTCATTACTGGTCACGGGCGCTTCCCGTATTACTTTAAACCGCTTTGGTCTCAAACAGGATACGTTCTGTCCTTGTGGTGATGAATGCACATCTTTTATACATTACCTTAATGATTGTTCACTGACGGCGTCGCTAGCCGCCCGCCTTCTTCGACCCTCGGGCGGACCTCGCATCACACCTGAACAGTATCCTGGTCTTTTGGCCTCTAAGAGAAATCGTGCGCTTTTGACACGCATGCAACGCGTCATCAGCCGCGCGATGCCCGACTCGTCTGGCGGCGTCGCGTTTCCGGACGCCACTTAACCCTTTGGGGCCTCGCTCGCGGGGCGTGATAGTGGCGCGACTTGGCGTCACTGGACCCACTTGCGACGATGTGTCGATGAGTTGGGCTTTACACACGTTTGGGCGCGGCAACAGCCTTCTCGGCATCACGACCACACGGTCGGCCGTTACTTGGTATATCTCATGGCTCCCTGTACTGACGCCCTCGCTTGCGCACAGCAGCGGTTCGCCGTTCGCATACTCCTGCTCGCGTGGTCTACCGTCCAGCGCCGTGGCTGGCGTCGCTATCCAGCCACTGGGACGGTCCCGTTCTAGAATTTCCGGCTATGACGCTGGCTACCCGTCTGCCGTTTTAGGCTGTTCTACGTATGCCCATGCTTGCACATGGTCCGGGCGTGACCGAGAGTCCGTGGCTGGCTCTTCGTCCCAGCGACTTGGGAGGCGGTAGTTTTCTTTTTCTTTTCTATTTTCTTTTTCCACCACACGCTTGAGCTGAGCTCTCCTATGAGTGTGTTCGGCGGGCGTGGGTGCCGATGGCTGACGTAGCCGCATTTCGCAGCACTTTATCTGACTATTCTTGGCCATCCTTATGTGTCAGTGCTTTTGCCGTTGCACCGTCAACAGCGGTTCTATTGCTGTGATAAGGCATTATCACCTGCAGCGTGATTCTTCACGCTCGGGTTTTTGACTACATGCTCAGCATGGGGCCTGCCTTGTTTGGGCCTGACGGATCTTCGTGGCGTCCGGTTACGCGGTCGCTGTCTACCCTTCGGGGTTGCTGGCCGCCAATGGACCGCGAATGCGCGACCCATGTTCGTTCATAGTAATCAGCGTTCTGCTGATGTTTTTCGAATGTGTACTGTATGTCCACGCTGCGGTATAGTGCGGCTGCGCGCTTCGGTGTGGGCGGGGCTGCTCGCGGTTCCTCCATAGAGAAAGAAATTCAACAAGAGGGGACACTCGGCAAAAACTGGCAACAGGAAACACGTCACCATACGTCACGCTATACTTTTGACACCGAGCGTTAGCTGCCGCGAGTATCGAAAAAAAAAGAAAGTGAACATATATTAACAGGCATTGATTTATTTTTTTATTTCTTTGCCGCGAAAACTAAAACGTTTTGCGTATAAATGAACTTAAGCTTTGCGACTTATTTTCCTTGCCTTACCTAGCCACAGGTAAATGACGCGCCAGATACATGCGTCATCCGCCAGACACTCCCCCGAAGCCAGCGAGGATGGCTGCGCGCGCGGCGAACGGTCTGTCTCCTTCTTTTTTCTTTGTTAAATATAACCTGGTTTATTGGGCTCTCGGCGTATTCTTGCGTTCCTTCTGCACTGGGACAAGACACCACTGCACTATTGGACTACGGCAAGGTGAGAAATCTTGTTTCACGGTCTACGACGCAATTAGGCTTACGGCACGGGACCGAGACTTAAGACGCAGTTAGCGAAAAACAGCTCGGCCATCCTGGCGCAGTTAATTTGAGTTAATGAATCGTGCTGAAACATCTTTCCGACGCTTCCTATGGGACTATTGTAACTTATTTAGGTTTTTGAGCCAAACTGGCCGCACAGCGCGCCGTGTCGCAGTTAGCGAGAACTCAGCCGTGGTGTGTAGTCTAGTGCATCTTTCTAGGAGTAGTTTGTGCCGCTTCCTCTGACGCCAGACATTACTGAAAAGTAATTTCGTTACTTTCTGGCGTACTTTTGAGGCACGCTGGCCGCACAGCGCGCTGTGACGCAGTAAGCGATAAGCAGCTCGGCCGTGGTGATAAAGTAAGTTTGGCGTGCAATGAATCTTAGAGGGACAAGTCTGTGACGTTTTTTATTTTTTTATTTTTTTTGTGGCTCCGCAATATCATATACCTTCTTTCGGTGTTCACGCCTGTTGAAAACGCGATGGGCGATTGCCAAGAGTGATAACATGGGGTGTGCTGCTGGAGTCGGCAGAACGCGCGAACGACGAACATATCAGAAACTTGTAATTCGAAAATAACGTCTTCTAAACGACTGAAAAAAGGCATTGCACCCACGCATTTGTCTTAAGTGCCTGTTGCGTCCGTCTTATGTATGTAGCGTACCGTCGCGTCGCCCGAGGCCAAGTTTTGGAAACGCGAAGTCGCCCGTGTATTTGTGCTGCCAAAGTGCAGGAAATAATGCCCGGAAATGGGGGAACGCTTGGAAATCAGATGTTTTTATATTTTATGGTATTGTTGGGGATGAGTCGGGTATTTTCTACGCCATGTATGTAAAAGCGAATTTCTTTTGTTTTTAATGCCGCCCATTCACCGCTTTCGCACGTTTCGCCTCTACACGCAGTATTCCTATGTCTAAATACCAAAATGACACATGCTTGTAACATGCTGTTACGTGCTTGTAAATGTAACATGCTTGTAATTTTTTTTTCAGCTGGTGCCGTCCGGTGGAGCTTCATACAGGAACTACGGCCTTACCTGCTGGGGTCACAACGTTGGATGAACGCACAAAAAGCGCGGAACGAGCTTTTATATAGAGCAAAATAAATATTTCCTCATTACACAAAAGGTCTTGCGTCTACTTTGTGAAATTGCACGCGGCACAGATTCGATGGGACTTTACGAGATCGTTCGCAATCATTTTTACTAAATAATAAACCGATTCTGCACGAAGAGCGAAAAAGAAAAAGAGGAAAGGGGGGGGGGGCGCCACCGGCGTGCTAGCTTGCGTTCAAAATACGCGCGCCCGAAACCGGAAGTGATTGACGCCGACCGCTTGGCACGCTGCAGTCAATTCGGCCGCTGGGCCCTATGGGAGTGTCCCCTCTTGAATTCCTTTCTCTATGCTTCATCTAACGTAGCACTGCAGCGCTCCTGGCGACTGCTCACCGTATGAACTCCTTCGTGCGTGCGACCCTCTAGAATGTATCTGTTTGTAAGCTTTCGCCGCACTGTAGCCACTCGCGGCAAAAAAGTGCAAAAAGTAATCATTCGCTCGATCTCCGTTGTCTTCACAAATTTATAGCATTCAAAACGAAAAGCTCATACTTCAAGAAATAAACTGTTCGTTATTTTATTTGTTGTATTTCAAACTATTCGATTGAGGGAAAGTGTGGGTGCAAGAATGCACCGCAGGTGCCCTGTTCGCATTCGATGGAGGATATAAAGATAATGCTCGAAAGAGGAGGCACGCCCTTGACGCGCCCGAGAAAGACGTGGCAAGCGCCCCACGGCAAGTATGCAGATAGACAGCGGGACAGTGAGGGTATTGCTAAATTGCGATAATACGTTGATAACAATACGCTGCGCTGGCGCGTTTTGTTGCGCAGGCGTCTGTGCTTGAAGCGCGGAAACACTGTGCCGCGCAGGATGCGCTCATGTTGTCATACGCGGCTTAATCTCGACATTTCTTTTTGCCTGCTGTTTTTGCACGTTCCTTGCTATCTGCGTTCATGGACTGCCATGGAGCAAACTCGGGTAAAACTCGCTCGAACGAGAAACTCGGCGCATCCTGCGCATAGCACCCCCGCACTCATGTTTGTCTCCGCTTCTCGTCTTTTGGGAAACGGAAAAGGCCGATCCCGCTGCCTCTTTTTGTATCGTTTACGCATGCGAACACTCAACTTGTCGGCATGAAAAACAGGCTCGGCGGACGCGCAACAAGCACACACACAAAAAAAGGAAAGTAACACCCCCCAATACGGGAACCTGTCAGCGAATGCCAACGCGCGTGCGAGGTGCTTTTGCCCACCAAGCATTATCGCTTGAACTGAAAGATCACGTCACCGACTGACCATGACGTAGGCCAGGATAGGTCTAGGGCGCGATCACAGAAAAAGAAATTCATAAGAGGGGACACTCGGCAAACACTGGCAACAGGAAACACGTCACCATACGTCACGCTATACTTTTGACACCGAACGTTAGCTGCCGCGAGCATCGAAAGAAAAGAAAGTGAACTTAAGTTAACAGGCATTGATTTATTTTTTAAATTCTTTGCCGCGAAAACTAAAACGTTTTGCGTATAAATAAACGTAAGCTTTGCGACTTATTTTCCTTGCCTTACCTAGCCACAGGTCAATGACGCGCCAGATACATGCGCCATCCGCCAGACACTCGCCCCATAGAGAAAGGAATTCAACTCTATGCTCCCCCGAAGCCAGCGAGTGCGGCCGCGCGCGCGTTTGAGCGCTCGCCCGCGGCGACCCGTCTGTCCCCCTTTTTTTTTTAAAGCAGCCTGCCTTTCGTGGGCTCCCGGTGTATTCTTACGTTCCTTTTGCACTGGGACAAGACACCACTGCACTATTGAACTACGGCAAGGTGAGAAATTTTGTTTCACAGTCTACGATGCATTTAGGCTTACGGCACGGGACCGAGACTTAAGACGCAGTTAGCGAAAAACAGCTCGGCCGTCCTGGCGCAGTTAATTTGAGTTAATGAATCGTGTTGGGACATGTTTCCGAAGCTTCCTAGGGGATTATTGTAACATATTTCGGTTCTGTTGAGGCACACTGGCCGCGCAGCGTGCTGTGATGCAGTTAGCGAGAACCAACTCGGTCGTATAGTGCGCAGTGTAGTGCATCTTACTAGGAGAAGTTTGTCCCGCTTTCTCTGACGCCAGACATTACTGAAGTGTAATTTCGTTAGTTTTTGGGGTACTTTTGAGGCACGCTTGCCGCACAGCGCGCTGTGACGCAGTTAGCAATAAGCAGCTTGGCCGTGGTGATAAAGTTAGTTTGGCGTGTAATGAATCTTATAGAGGGACAAGTTTGTGACGTTTTTTGTGGCCCCGCAACAACATATACCGTCTTTCGGTACTCACGCCTGTTGAAAACGCGATGGGCGATTGCCAAGAGTGATAACATGGGAGTGTGCTGCTGGCGCCGGCAGAACGCGCGAAAGATAACGCCGAGGAACATATCAGACACTTGTAATTCGAAAATTCCGTCTTCTAAAGGACTGAAAACAGGCTTTGCACCCACGCATTTGTCTTGAGTGCCTGTTGCGTCCATATGTGTATGTCGCGTACCGTCGCGTAACCTGCGGCCAAGTTTTGGAAACGCGAAGTCGCCCGTTTATTTGCGCTGCCAAAGTGCAGGAAATAATGCCCGGAAATGGGGGAACGCTTGGAAATCAGATGTTTTCATATTTTATGCTATTGTTTATGATGAGTCGGGTAGTTTCTACGCCATGGATGTAAAAGCGAATCGCTTTTGTTTGTAATGTCGCCCATTCACCGCTTTCGCACGTTTCGCCTCTACACGCAGTATTCCTATGTCTAAATACCAAAATGACTCATGCTTGTAACATGCTGTTACGTGCATGCAAATGTAACATGCTTGTAATTTACTTTTTTTTTTCAGCTGGTGCCGTCCGGAGGAGAGAGAGAGAGAGAGAAAAGGTAAAGGAAAGACAGGGAGGTTAACCAGACATTATCTCCGGTTGGCTACCCTGTACTGGGGGAGGGGTAAAGGGATTCGGACAGGAGAGAGAGAAAAAACTAAGTATAAAAAAGGAGGAAAAAGGAAAAAGAAAATCACACACACACACAAAACACAACTGTTTCTGTGGGCATAGTCACGCAGTCTGAGAAGGCGTTCTAGTGTTGCACAGTGTCAACGTCCCATCCTACGTCACACAGTGTAGAGTCACACAGTGTAGAGTCACACAGTGTAGAGTCACACAGTGTAGAGTCACACAGTGTAGAGTCACACAGTGTAGAGTCACGGTGTGGCGTCCGGTGGAGCTCATACAGGAACTACTGCCTTACCTGCTGGGGTCACAACGTTGGATGAACGCTCAAAAAGCGCGGAACGAGCTTTTATCTAGAGCAAAATAAATATTTCCTCATTGAACAAAAGGTCTTGCGTCTACTTTGTGAAATTGCACGTGGCACAGATTCGAATGGGACTTTACGAGATCGTTCGCAATCATTTTTACTAAATAAAAAACCGATTCTGCACGAAGAGCAAAAAAAAAAAAAAGAGGGGGGGGGGGGTGCGCAGCCGGCATGCTAGCTTGCGTTCAAAATACGCGCGCCCAAAACCGAAACCGGAAGTGATTGACGCCGACCGCTTGGCACGCTGCAGTCAATTCGGCCACTGGGCCCTATGGGATTGTCCCGTCTTGTTGAACTTCTTTCTCTATGGCGCGATCTTGTACGCGTTCCAATATGGAACGGAGGCGGTCCGCTCCATCGAGCCGCACACGATTGGCCAATTTGAACCGTGAGCCGCACACGATTGGTCAATTTGAACCGTGACGATCAAATTGACCAATTGTGTGCGGCTCGATGGAACGGACGGCCTCCGTTCCATTTTGGAACGCGTACAAATCGCGCCCCTAATGTGTTTATCTTCACATTATGCGACGTTAAATCTCATGCAATGCTTATGTTTATCCAAAGCAAAGATCACAACTTTATTTTCGAGGAAGTTTTGCGTTTATGCACTACATCGCTTATAAGATATACGCCGACATCAGACGTATGGACAGTGTGAGATGCCTGTTGAACGACGTGACAAGGACGAAGGCGATGTTGGTGCTTGTCGACGGATGCTACATCTTTTGTGTCACAGTGACACATACCCATTGTGGAGGAGTCCCCGAGTATGGGCACACACTCAGTGGCACAAACCGAAGTGCCAGAGATCAAAGAAACACAAGTAAATCAAAGAGCACATTGAGTTTTATGCGCGGTTTCATTGAGCGGTCGGTGTGCTTTAGACCTCAGGAGTAATATCATGATCAGTATGAGCGGCAACGCGCTAGCCGTGGCCCGAGCACTCTCCCCGTCGAGCTGGTGCGATGCTCTTAAAAAAAGTGGACCTGATTTAGCCATTCCGCATATAGCCCCATGCTTTACGGATGCGATAATAAACTATCAGAGACACATTTGGTGGCATGTGACCATCACGATCGTCGCTTGTTATATTTCTCAAACGCTGCTGTTGTCGCAATTGTGGCTGTTCAATTACAGAACTCAATAAAATAGGACAATATTCGATTCGTTATTCCGAGGTTTCCAATATTCACTCAGCCCTTGAAGAAGGTGCACATAATTACTGGATTCGACCACCGTCAGCTCCTGCCTGTCTGGGTGGAGAAAACGCTTTGGAAGAAAATGTTTCCATCACATTTGCTGCTTCGCACGCGACGTTGATTTTCTACACTGCAAGGCAGTTTCGAAAATACAATTTTCCGCAGCAGAACCCGATGACCGCTTAGTAACGGCTTCGCGTATCTTGCCAAATTTTCAACACGTGACTGGCCTGAGCATACAGCTGAGTTCGAGCAGCATGAGACTCTCTTTGGAACTTGCTGAATATATAAATTCGATGACTGCGCCGGGCCATCTCGAGCTTAGCGTCGGGTGGGACATTGAGTTCGAGGTCGAGGGAGCAAGCCCGTGGTGGTCAGTCTTACACGGGTGCCTGTCCCGAAACAAGAGCCTCAGGGCGCTGATGGTTTCCGTGCAGCAGTTCAACACACAAGACATCGAGGGCTTGGCTGACACACTTAAACGAAGCCGGAACATCAGATTGCCCAAGTTTATCAACGTGGCCAAGACGAAAGCATCCGTCTTCATTCGATGCCTTTCGAAGGGTGTTGTGTACAGCTGGACGCTGCTGCACGTGGTTTGCGGCTTTTTCATAGATGTGGACGCGGCGGGAGACTGGTTCGCTGTCTGCGAGGTGACGCGGAGGAACTCCGGCCTTGTCGCACGAGCCGCTTGATTTACTCCATTACCCGGTCCCATCCTATCTGGAGCGTCTACGGACCGCCAGAGCTCCGCAACGAAACATCGCGGAGTTAGGTCTGCTTCTGTCAGTGACGTGTGTGAAGTTATCACATCATAAAATTGCAACAAGGGCTCTACGAGAAGGTCACTCTTTGGGTGGTCACTTGTTTCTTTGCGTCTCTCCTGTTTTGGCGCCCTCTGGCAAGTTTGCTATGTGTTGCTGTTTTGTCCAAGATGACACTTTAAAAATCGGTTCTGTTTACCCTTAGAAATGTATTCCTTGGAGTCATTGCGGGTGCTATCATTCGAATATGAATTCATGACGTATGGTCATTGAGATTTTCCTTAATTTAACAATTTTCGGTGATTTTCGCACAACCTTCGAGGGCCAAAGCAGACGTTTTTTTTCCTAGCAATCACCAGAATGGTAGTTTTTCTTTTATATGGGGCACATTTTAATCGAAATGTTTTGACAGTTTTGAAATAAATGCCGTTTTACGTTTCACATGTATTAAAGTCAAGAAACAGGTGTAGGCTTTGAGTGAACCTGCCTCTTCGAAAAAAATAGTGCTGTTTCATTTTTGAAGCAAGCTATGTTAGCGCAGATGCTCCGGCCACTTACTGTCATGTGGAACCACCGTTGGAGTTTTGAGCTGAAACACAGCGCCAACTTGCGGACATCGCTCGCATTGTTTAGTCATACAAACTGAAGAATATGAGCAGCGGAAGTACGGTGGGGGACGTGCAAAAGCTGTGAAAAAAAACGCTTGAAAGCAGTCGTTATTCCTGCATAGTTTTTTACCACAACTACAAAAGCCGCAATATAGCCCTACCATTCTTTTATTTATCGTGAAAGCTACTAGCATGAGCGACGGCAATGTTGAATTCAGGCAGTGGCATACCAACTATTTCTCGAGCGGTGGCGGCAGACGACACGAGATCAGACTTTTCTCTCTCATTCTATATGGATGCATAAGTGCACTTAAAGACGGAGGAGGAGGAGGAGGAATAAACGTTTATTTCCGAAACAATATCCCGGGGCGTCTGGTTCTACTCTAGGTGGGAGGTCTCCTTATTCTAGGAACCCTCTGGCCTTCACTGCCTCCTCGGCTCCGGCGACGAGGCGTCGTTAGGAAGATTCTATGCATGAGTATTCCACGGATGTAAGTTTGACGTTGTAGTCTTCTGAGTGTGGTGCTTTCTTTTTTGTTTAGCTTTGGGTGAGGTGGTTGGTGCACCCTGTGTTACAGCCTGTGACGTTGAAGCATCTCTGAGTAGGTGAGGGGTACGGTGTCTGCCCCAGCAGATGCAGCGAAAATTTATTGCGACGTAGCAGCCGGAAACTACACCGTATATATATAGTTCAAAAAATTGAAGCATGTAGGAAAAACATAACAGGACTTTACTGACGTTTCGGCCGGGGTCCGGCCTTCATCAAGATGAAGGGCGGACCCCGGCCGAAACGTCAGTAAAGTCCTATTATGTTTTCCCTACGTGCTTCTATTTTTTGAACTACTTCTGTGCCGGCTGATGTCATTCTTTACTTCGCTGATTATATATATATATATATATATATATCGCTGAATTTATACGTTTTCACTGTAACCAAAAACAAGGAAGAAAAGGTACCCGGTCTATGACCACAAGCACGTGTACATTTAGTGACCTCATTAAATGTACAACTGCCTGTGGTCATAGATCAGGTACCTTTACTACCTTTTTTTGGTTAAAGAGAAAATGTTTAAATTGAGCTCTGTGTGCTTCCAATCGCACTCTTGATGAAGGCCGGACCCCGGTCGAAACGTTGAAATTCAAATGTTTTTGCTTTTCTACGTGCGCCTGCACTTCTTTTAACTTATTAAACACCGGATCCGAAGAAATACTTCCCTGACACACACACACACATACGTATATATATAGCGTGCGATGCTCTTACCTTTGAGCTACCGCGGAGCCGTTTTACCATCCACTTCTGGGGTATTTATGGTTTACAACTAGAACTAACACTGGGAGTGTTAGCCATGCACTGCCACCACTCACAAATCATGGTGGCGGATGTGGAACGTCCTTTCTGCCGCAGGCGGCACGAGCACGTGATCTTTTTGGGTGATGGCAACTGGTCAATAAAGCCACATATGCTACCTGAAGGCATCAATGTTGCCGGATTCAAACGGGTCTGCGGTAGCTCAATGCTAAGAGCATCACACGCGTAATGCGAAGACGTGGGATCGTTCCCCATCTGCTGACAGTTGTTTTTTCATCCATTTTCATTTCCAATAATTTATCATTTCTGCAATTCAATTAGTTAGCACACGTAATTTCCCCTATGTTGTCCTTGGTGTCATTGTTTGTTGGCTTCCTATGATATGATTAATAATAATCGGGCGCCTCGGTTCCCTTTCTTCTCGTTCTTATATATATAAATGGTGAATTACTATTACAGTATGCCAAATAGCCTGGAAATGCGGCTGTCAGTTATATTTATATTTAACAGACATAGACCTACGTATCAATCACACATGGTAAATCATGGTGACCCGAAGATGTATTTGAATTTGCATTTATTTCTCGCAACTATAAAAGTTCTCAAGATGATACAGGGACAAAAGGCAATGAGTGTATGTCTGACAAAGGTCCCTGATACCGCCCTGTAGCAGCAATACAGCGCACATAAAAAATGCACATTTGCTACAAGCAAATTTATTAACTAAACGAAGAATTGTACTTGGTGTTTAAGTGTAGGGCCCAACTGTATTGCAGGTTTAGGTAATAGTAATGTCGAGGTTATACACAACAATATACAATCAACATAAATAACTTTCAATATTCACAAGGAAACAGACAGAAGATGTGTGCGACCTTAGAGAATTACACCAAATCCCCAGAGTAGCTGTTTCTTTCGAACAGTTTCAATAGAAGTTCCAGGGCCCCGCAATTATATCGCATATCTTAAAAAAAGTAGCCCGTAAATAACTGTTCCTTTTGAAACCTTGCCCGCATGTAATGGTTTGGAGCACTTCTTGTTGGAAATTTTTAAAAAGCCCTTCATCAACACACATGTGACTTCGCCAGAACATTTACCATGGCGCCCTCCCTCCCTCCCCCCACCCAATTTTCGCTAGAATTGATATCAGTTGAGCTCAAAGTTTTCCCAGGGTAGAGGGATAAACTCTGCTTTGTTCTTAAAACACCTTCCTTGGGCTCCGGATCGCATGCATGCGTAATCAAATGCAAATGTTATTATTATTCCCCTGTCTTCGAAATTTACCTACATATTGCCCATAACGCGCCCTTTATTTTGGCAGAATATAAACAAAATTTCTTGTTTAGTTCACCGAGCACATCGCTGAAACAAAGTAGGAACATCTCATGACACATGAAAATAGGGGAAGGGGGAACGATGGCTCAGTAATTACTTGCTATGATTCTCACTGGACCAGCAACATAAAACTTTTGTCGCACATTGCACTTAAGATAACATCCGTCCCCTTTCCACAAAATATAAACTTTTTGTAACCTACAGGTATGTCGGGACACTGGGAAGCATAGCTGATAGCGGCGATATCAAATGCTTAAACACATGAATAAGAATTTTTTTATAAAGGCTGTGTTTTATCCAACCATATTTAACTTCACACAGAGAGTTTCCAAAAAGTACCACCAATTTGGGGTAAATTTGGCCTTGGTTGCTTGTATAGTTCTGCGATGGCAGTGCGTTCAATTCTTCCCCTTGCGTTAGCCACGATCATAAAACTCCACAGTGCTTGCGTACGTAATTTGTTGCGAAAGACCCAATTAAACATCTATTTCGAGCTTTACCTACACATCACCCATTACTTTGTCCTTACAGTCCCCAAACCTAATGAAGCTGTCGCCTATTGACACTTTTCCCAGCGCTCCTGTGGGCTCGGCCATGTTTGATTACGTGGTGACGCGTCCATTGCTTGCCTCAGCTGCCTCCGTTGCCTCCGTGTTTACAATTCAAGCGCGTGACGCCGGTGCGGCGCAGCAAACATCCGTTTCGACGCATATTGTAGACAGTGACTGTGTGGACGACACGAAGATTTGGCCACAGCTTTAGAGGACACGTAAGTGCTTTCAGAGCTCATTACGCCTTGTCCAAACTGCGCGAGCAGCGTATACGGTGCTTGTACTAAAAGCGGGGATAGAAATGTATTCCAAGTTGTCCAAACTTTCTGCTTATGAATTAAATCGAGATCACTCTGCTCGCTATTTATTTGGCAAACGTTTTGAAGCAGCGGTTTGTCATATTTCTGACTCAGTAAAGTTCCTTGGTGCGAGCACTTTTTGATTGTTTCTTTCTAGCCTAATCGCTCGCGGGTGTGCTCTGCTGCGATAGATTTGTTCTTGCGGCGCACAAAGGTTGGAATGTAAATGTTTTGTACTTTGTCGTAGCTTGTAGCAAAGACGTATTATCGCTAATCCCTTGCTTACTCTGTGGACCGTCACGAAACGTTCAGCTTCCGACATTCGTGTCTTGTCGGTGTAGTCGCCGTCACTCGTGCTTCGGCACATTGATTCAAGTGTGTGCCCATTCACTTACTATTGATAGGTTAGCGTTAGGGTGGGTGTAAGTTTGCGCGCGAGTAGGGGTAGATGTGTGTAAATAACGTGCGAGAAACTTACTAAGTCATTAAGTGGCGTTACTAACCTTTTGTAACGAGCGGTACTCACTCTTAAGTGCCCACGTTGTGGAGTTGAAGTTCTTTCTTTGGAGGTTAGCTATACAGCGCGGGCGGATGAATTATATTTTTTTATCATCGAGGAAAGCCGTGCATCGCGAAGGGCCGGCAACATAGGCAGTTCTTATGTAGCAGTGGCGACACAGGTTGATTCCATTCCTTAATATGCGTATCACTATTTTTGCAGGTAACTACCGCACACGTTTTTCCTTTATCATTGCACATTTTGCAGCATGAATTGGGCACAGTGCATTAGCGAACACCCACTTGCACTTCCGACAGCTGATCGCACAGCAGGGCAAAAGCAGTAGTGGTTTCGCATTCGTGCGCATTCGCTGAGGCAACGTATGGCGCGCCGCCGAAAGCGCCATCGCGTTCCTCTAGAGCAAACTGTTCCACGAAAAGGGTCAACAGGACACCAGGCGAACCTAATATATCACGCATGAAAAGTAAAAGAAAAAAAAAGAGCGTTCAATCATTATTCGTAACGCTTCTAAATAGGCCAGAAACGTCAGAACTACGCGGAACACTGCACTTAAAATACTTCATACTCCTTCAAAGTATAAAATGTCTGAAACGCACAGTTCTTCTGAGAAATTGGTAGAAGTGTGCGAATACTGATTGTTGAGACCGAATCGAACACTAATCGAATAGTACCAAAAGCGAATTTATTTGAATATCGAATAGTTTTCGAATAGTTTTCGAATAATGAATTCGAAGCCCCAATACTATAAAAAATTTTCACATCCCAATATTCTTATTGTTAGCAAGTTTCTGTCATTACATGAAGCGTTGTTTAATAAAAGCACAAATTGAGCATTAAGAGCAAACAAATAGTTCCTTCGCATACAGATGACTCTTCAGATGGTGGGAATGGTCGCTGTATAGCCTGTAGAGCACAGCTACCTGAGCGACGTATCCACTACGCAAATGTTCGTGTTTTATGTCTATACTATATGCCCGTAGGGCTGTACCTTTACCGTGCTTGTGCTGCCATTTTTTGTGTAATTGGGCGCAATCGACGTTTTGAAATATTCGAAAAGTATACGAAAATTATTCGCATTTATGAATACTTGCTTACAACTTTTTATAGCTGTATATGATCAACACCTATTTCCTATCGCACACAAACTTGGGGTAATTTCCCCCTATGTTAGCAAAATATGACCTCAGTTGTAGTTGTAATTGCGCGAGCGCAGCCCCAAGTTTTGCACCGCTCGTGAAACATACTAATCACGTTATAGACCACTTGCATACGTATTTTACCGGAAGAGACACAGTTAACCCACCCATTTTGAATATTGCCTACGCATTACCCATGCCATGCCCCTCATTGTCCCCACGTATAAACAAGATGCCTTGTTTAGCTCACCTAGGATACCGGAGAAACCAACTACGAATCTTGTATGATGCACGCAAACACGTGAAGAAGCGAGGGTTTAGTAATTATCTGCAACACTTGCATTTAAATAAGGAAAGTGAAAGTTTAGTCGACGTATCTTTAATGAAAACAAATACCGTGCCCCGCATAGTTTAGCGAGGATACAGAGGGAAAAAAAACTAAATGCCGTGTATACGCTTAAAAATTGCGAGAAAGCAAGTATTCAGTAAGTGTTTTCAGAGCGCATGAGCAACCTGCACAAGTCCACTTTTCTGAACACGGCACCAAAAAGTGGCGTTCATTTCTTTAAAGTAGGAAATACCTGGTATTTTTGCTCCTACCGGGAAACAGATAATCGTGTAACTCTTACATAGACACAATCTGAAAATTAAATCGACAATGTCAGAAGACACAGATGTCTTTAGAAAAATTCAAGTCCATGTTCGATTGCTATTGAAACGGTTCTGCACATTCGACAATGTCATTTTCACGAACATGTCATCGATAAGTCGTGATGGCACAATGAAATTCGACAACTATAGCTGTAAGTGGTTTGATTAGATTTTAGAAGGTGATAAGATATGGAGATTGCAATGCTATGTGGGCTATCTCTAGGCGGAGATTCAATAGTTTCAGCATTTGATAATCCAACGATTTCATGCCGTAAGGCACACCATTTGTTGGACACGGCTGATTAGAGTACTTTATCCGGACTTCCTTCACGCCCGCAGGTTGAATATAGCAAGATGATTGTGTTTTTAAACACGGATACAGCGGTTCCAAAAAACTGCATGGTGCAAGTAGTGTAAGCTGGTACTTGTGAGGGCGGGAACTGCCCAACGCAAGGCCGTCTCCGCAATGCGAGCACGTATGGAGAATACCGCGCGTCATCCGCTACAGCGCGTCCCGAGAAGACTTATAGAGAATACTTCATGCCTAAGCAAGGGATAGGTAGTAATAAAAAGTATTACTTACGTGACCACTTTATTAAGAACGCAAATTTAGCTTCAGCTGCAGTTTTGTAGGACTTGCCAGTGTGCAGCCGAAAGTGCCCGCTTTATGAACGGTGGGGGGGGGGGGGGGGGGCAAATAACATACTTTGCCGCCTCTCCCTGACTTTTGATAGTGGACAGGCAAGTGCCCCCCTCCTGGTAAATACTCCTGTAATTCGAAGCAAGTAAAACATGAATCCGGCGCGCTTGAAGCACACTCAACAGTATTTTGAACTGATGTGAATCTGCACTGCAAGTATCATTGCTCTTCTAAAAGTGGAGCGAGGTGATTGTATCATTACTAAGGTTTTTAGCGTAGGGTCATATCGCAACGGCATCGGAGGTGCAGAGAATCATGGAGCTCCGCCCTGTATTACGTTCCCTTTATCTTATCTCATTTATTTCACGCTTCCTTTTTTATTTCCTCTTTAGCACACCTTTCTTTTTTTTTCTTTCTCACGAAAGATGAAATACCACAAAGGCTTGTCAATTCTGCGACAAAAATGCCATCTTCGCGCCTTCGTTGACACAATGCTGATGAAAGAAGCCATATTAATGAAACAAGGGTGAACAAACGAACAGCATTAGCTAAGTTGGTTCATTAGGAAAGAGCGGATAGAACGCAGGAGGAAATCATGGATCGACTGGCTGCTAAATATCTCCCACTTAAGCGACCGAACGATGAAGACGAGTGCTATGAATACTCCGGTGGGATAATTGAGGAAATGGACCGCCACTTTACGGAAAGCGAAATAAGGGCGGCTCTCCAGTCTTCACGGTAGATCGGTGGTTGGATTCGATGGAATAACTAACAAGACCCTTAGGAACCTGGATGATGAATAAATCGCTTATCTAACTGACCACTTCAATGAACAATGGAAAAAAGGGGTATATCCGGAGGAATGGAGGGTGGCCAACACTATCCTCATACCAAAACCAGATAAATAGCTCACTTTAGACAACCTCCGTCCTATTTCGCTAACATCACGCCTAGGTAAAGCTATGGAACACGTTATTCTCAATCGACTCACGAAATACGTTGAACAAAACGACATCCTACCGTACAACGTAATCGGCTTTCGCCCTGGCCAGTCGACTCAGGACGACGCTATGCTCCTGACCAAGCACCAGCTAGTGCAGGCCAGCCCAGCGCACACGAGATCGCTCTTTGCTTTGGACGTGGAGAAAGCCTTTGACCGCATATATTATAAGGCCATCCATGACGTTCTCTCTGAGATGGGGCTAGGCAAGAGATTTTTAACATGGCTAAGGACTTTCTCGAAAATAGGTCTGCACACCTCATGTTGGGGGAGCTTAAGTCAAAGACAATGAACTTGGCAAATAAGGGGACCCCGCAACGGGCAGTACTCTCGCCGTTACTATTAAATTTAGCAATGTCTAGAGTTGCAAGAAATTTGGAGAAAATTTAGGATATACATGACGTGATATATGCTGACGGACATAACCATATTGAGTGCCAACGGTAACGTAGGACAGACGGAGACCAGATTACAGGAAAGTATATATATATATATATATATATATATATATATTGTAGAGAATACATTGAGAGACATGGGGCTGAAATGCTCGGAACTTTTGGGTTTGAAACATCGTAGAAGAGGTCGAAAACAAAGATGTTACGTTCCGACAGACGAGCCCAGAGTGAACTTGCAAACTCACGAAGGAACTACAATCAGGCTAGTGGAAGGAATAAAAGTTCTTGGATTCCACATAGAAGCGAATAATGCGAACTATAGAACAATACAACATATCTCAAATAAAACCGATGAAGTTATTAGGCTAGCAAGGAGAATTACCAATAGACACAGAGGCCTGGGGGAAGACAGTGTTTTAAGGCTAAGTCATGATTTTGCTCTCTGTCATTTTACTTATGTGGCTGGATTATTCAAATGAACGCAGGTAGAAATTCACAAACTTAACGCGATGATTAGGAAGCTCGTTAAAGCTACTCTAGGGATACCGATTAACATTGCAACCGAGAGGTTGATTAGTCTAGAGGTGCACAATACAATAGAGGAAATTACGGAGGCTCAGCAGCTAGCGCAACAGGAAAGATTGACAAATAAATACATGATCGGGCAGGAATATACAACAGGCAATAGGGGGCACAGCTAAATAGGTCAAGGCGCCCAATGGAGGATGAAGTGGACTTACGATCGAGCTGAGATTAGGGACGTGATTAGAACCACCCCCTCCCTAAAAACATGCATCCAGTACAATATCAAAAGGAGAAAGGCGAGAGCTAAAGCACTCATGCGGGAGATAGAACAGCAGAAACAACAGGCGGCTTTCGTAGATGCTGCCAGGGTGAAAGGAAAGAAGCATATACTGCCATAGTTGCAAACATTTAAGGGAAGGTACAAGATGCCATCACTGTGTTTACCAAGGATTCCATGGTGGCGGAGCAAGTGGCAATTTTTCTAGCCACCAGGAACAATAAGTGGACTTTCATATACAGCGATTCCAAAGGTGCTATTAAGGGTTTCGATAGATGCTACGTGGCTGGGGTTGCAGCTAAAATTATTGAAAACACTATGACTATGAGAACTAAAATCTAATGATTTCCTGCGCATATGGGAGAAGTGGACGAGACCCGGGTTAACCTCAATGAGTTTACTCATGACTTGGCATGAGGACTTGCTAGCCGTGACAGTCACAACAGAGCCGTCCACTACCAGGCCGGTGAATTTAGAAATCATTTATTAACCTATAACGAGATAACTGACCACTTCTGTCTTGGACGCAAACAATTTCCATTGCCACATTCAAAGCTGAACAGGGCTCAGGCAGTTTCACTGCGACAATTTCCAACAGGAATTTATCTCACGCCGTACCACCTTGATAACATTTATACAGAAAGAGAGACCAAGAAAGATTGTCATGTGTGCAATGGCATAATCCGCCTTTTTCATTTTCCTGTGCTGCCCTCTGCCGCACGCCGCTGGAAACGTTCTGGTATGGTGCTGGGGCTTTCGCCGGTTGATTTGTGAACCTGCGCCCGTGTTAAGTGCGCATCGGTTATGCGTTTCGTGGATAGCGAATAATTATTAATGGCTTCTGGGGGGCAGCATGTCGTTCCTGAAAGCCATGTAGCACTCACCAACCATATACATGTAGGGTGAGCTGGCCTGAGTGTGCTCTTTTGTTTAAAGTGCGGCCGATAAAGGCACGTTGAGTTCCCTCTGCCGTAGCGGCTGCTTTGGAGTTTGTTGGCGCTAACTCCTGCACTTGCACCTCGCTTTTTTTATTCTTTTTACACATTTTTGAGACATTTCGCATAAATAAGATGTTTTCAAGTGCGCAGCCTTCCGCGTCGAATTTAGCAAAGCGATGCACTTGTTTACATCGGCATCTACAGCCACAGATCGTTGTTGGCGTCAAAAAATGGGAGAAAGGTGCATAAATGAAAAGGCGCTGATATGAAAGAATGTGAAAACGTAGAATAAAATACACATATCTGCTCATATGAGCCGCGTTGTTCCATCGTGAGACGAGTCAGTATAAGCGGCTGAGCCACTTAAACAATGGCGGCTGTGATCCAGTTACAAATATTGCGCTGTTAATTTATTACTGATTCTCGCTTTTCTTTAGCTTCGCGATAGTTAGTTTGCGCGTGTCATAAAGCATTATTAGAGCAAACTGTGCTCGCATAAGCGCTCATTTAAAGGCCGTGTTGTTCTCCTGCAAAAACGCGGATGCCATCGCGCTGACACCGTTGGTATATAACTGAGCGAAGCGGCTGTTTATGCTGCTGTACCGAATGTACCGTCTCTTGTTTCAGGTTTGACGCAGAGGTAAAGAGTACATCTCAGGAATTAAGAAATGTGTCAGCATGCCAACACGTAAAAACCCACCCATCTACGTTGTGAATACGAGCGGCAGCCTACGGGAACGGTGACGTACCGATGTTGGCACAGGCGTTGGGCACAGCGCTGTGTCCCCGCTTGCAGCTTATTGTGTACGCGGCGATCGAAGCGAAGGGTAGTTTATTTCAAATCGCTAAGGCTAGAATTGGACTATAAAAGCAGTTTCCTTCATTATACCTTGCTTACTTTTCAGTACCGGTCCGCCGGTAGCGGGTGCGCGAATTAACTCGACGGCATCAGGCCTAACCTTCGCTGAACAGGATCAACATTGGCTCAAACTTATGTGCACGGATTGAGAGGGTCGAATCTTGTGTGTTTCAACTTCGTAGGCATGTCTTGACTCACTTTGAGCGCGATTATTTATATATACTAACGAAGCTGTTGCGGCTATCGCGTTATCGGTTCGGCGGCCTATCGCGTGGGGTTCGGTCGAACGATGGTCGGCACGCCGATTTTATCGGTGCCGTCGACAAGAAAGCTCGTCGCAGTACGACAACTCGCGCTCGTCGGTTACGTCTTGTAGGCCTGGTATGATAAAATGGTCTCAGCGACACAGTGCTGAATGGTCGGCCAATCGTAGGCGTGCGCGTCTTGTCGGTCTCGTATCGACCCAGTGTTACCGCGCCTTGAACGAGTACGTTAAGTCGGGCACATGCTGCCACTAGAGCACTGCACGGGCTCGGGCTTACCCGAAAGCCCGGGCCCGGCCCGTGGGCCGGGCCGGGCCGGGTAGAGGAGTTTTTTCACGGGCTCGGGCCGGGCTCGGGCATGGGCACGGCGTGTGCTTTTTGACCCGGGCCCGGGCCGCGCTCGGGTGTTTTGACGCGGGCCCGGGCCGGGCTCGTGCTTTCTGCGAGTTATTCTCGGGCTTCTCAACTCTGAAAAACATGTATTTTTCCGTACCGGGCCGGGTTCGGGCCGGTTTCGAGTCGGGCTCGGGCCGGGCTCGGGCTTAAGGTAAAGGGGTGGCGGGCCGTGCCGGGCGGGTAACGTAGATTATTTCCGGGCCCGGGCCGGGCCCGGGTCTTGCCATAAAAGTATTGATCGGGCTCGGGCGGGCCGCCCAATGTAAAAACGGGCCCGGGCCGGGCCCGGGCCGCAAAAGTCGGCCCGTGCAGTGCTCTAGCTGCCACTACCAGCAAGCGAGGACCGACGCTGCAAGAAGTCTTCGTCAGCAACGTGGTTTTAAGTGTCGTCCAAGTGTAACGCAGGGGTTTATCGATAAATTTACTATTACAGCCATCAACGCAAGGCGGCAACTACGTGGTTCCCTGTGCAGTCTGGACGAAGCCCTCACCGCTTTCTGTTAAAAGTGGAGTTGCAGTCTTACGCTACGCACGTTTTCGGTACCGCAGTGACGTCGAGCTACCAGTGAAGTTTCAACGAGGTACAGAGCACGAGTTTGCACTTGCAGTAGCGCGCGTGCGAGCGCATTTTTTTTTCGGGAGATGTTCCCCCAAGACGGGGCCGCACGGCCGCGCGCGTGACCCTTCCAAAACGTTTCGCGACTAATCCGCCAGGGCAGGGCGCATGCGCCGTAGCGCCATGAAAAAGGCGGATTGGGATCGGACACATGCTCGCGGGATGCCCTGCGACTCTCACCAACTCTGAAGAAGAATAGCTCCATTGGAAGAAGATGCTACGGAGTTCATCGTGTCGAGATCAGCTACGGGCTGTCCAGAGGGCCCAGGATGTCGCTGAAGGGCTGGGCCTAACGGTGCCATCGTGGGTGCGGCCCGCCTCGGTTTGAAAGAGTCGAGCCTCAGGACTCCTTCAATTTAACACACGCACACACACACACACACACACACACACACACACACACACACACACACACACACACACACACACACACACACACACACACACACACACACACACACACACACACACACACACACACACACGCACACACACACACACACACACACACAAACACACAGTTTCCGATGCGCGCGGCAGGCCGCACCTTTTTTTTTATCCAACGGCCGCGGTAGAGGGTTCACGAAAGTGCGAAATTTGTCCAAGGTATGTGCGGAGAACTCCAGTGCCTAAGTGCGGTTGCTTGTATAATTAAACAAATTCCATATACTAGCGGTCAAAAACTATCAAGAGGGATGCCCGTCGCGTGCGTGCGAGGATTACGTGCGCGTAAAAGACAAAGCGCCCTTCTGCGTTCGATGCGGCACGAGATGCTGCACGAGAACAAGCAAGCTACTCGGATTTTATTAGGTATGTTGCAATAGAACGTATTCTAGTTAATTACGATGAGAAAGCATAGGTGCGTCATCTATAAACAGTATTAAACAACGTTTACTGCTGAATGCCATGTCTAAGCAACATCTTATTGCGAGTGATGGCGTTTAACCGGGAAGACTCAGCGACTTAGCGCGCTCTTGTACGTTATTTTCACTGTGGATGGGGTGAAGTTATATAATTGGCCCCATTTTGAGGCTGTGATGGTGTACAGTCGACGACGTAATGTATTCCATATATAAGAAAAGTGTTCGCATTTTAAAATGAATGATGACTACTCAATTCGAGAACCAAATACAATAGGACAATATCAGATTGCCATTCGAAAGTTTTGAATATTCGCTCATTTCTATAATCGATGCATAAATCAAGTTCCCCACTGTCTCAGCTCTTAGTCATTATTATAATGAGAGACAGTGTCAAATAAAAAAAGGGGTGACTAGGAGCCAGTAGGAGCCGCACCCACGCTCTCCGGGGAGGTTGTGGGTTGGGCTTCAACCGTGGGCATGTTGTTTTTAAAGTGTTAGGTTTACTGAACTAGCGTCTCAGTTTTGGGTCGTTGCCGCTATGTGCACAAGGGGGCCTATTTCGGCGATAGTGCCGTCTACAGTTTCCATGGGTATGTGCCATTGCCGTCACGCCGTCGTTGTCTCGTCGTGATCGTCACGCCATCACATTCAAGCCACCGTCGTCATCCGATTCTTGTCATACATTCGGCGTCAAACCATCATCGTCTGGTGATCTTCGTCATACAATCGTTGTAATACAACCCTCGTCACGCCGACATCATGTGATCGTCATCATACAGCCGCGGTCATGCCATCATCGTCATACACTTGTGGCCATCCTATTGCGTCATGCCGTCGTAGTCAGCAGAATGCGATGTAGGGCTAGTTGGTTCGTGCTTGAAATGGGGTTGTGGCGCAGGAAAACTAATTGGAATGAAGAAGGGACAGAAATAGCGCCAACTTGCTAGAAAGTGCTAGAATATAAGACCCGAGGGAACATCAAAGAGCAGGGGCGCTGTGCAGGAATAGATAGATCGATAAACTTTATTAGAAAGATAGAGTTTTGTCTTGCCCCGAAGGGGCATCGCTAATGGTCGTGGCCCCTAGTCCACGGCTCTGCTGGCTCTTGCCACCTTCTCTGCTTTCTGGATCAGCTTGAGCTGGTCGTCGAGGGCCGAGTTGGACAGCAGTGCCTCCCATTGCTCCCTCGTGGTGTTCGTGTCGTGGTGTTCTATGTTCTATGCAGGAAGCCCTGGAATTCGGCGAAGCTCGTGATCTTCGTGAGCTCTGGCAAGGCCCTCTCATAAATGAACTAATCGTATGGAGACATGAAGTCTAGCCCCAGGGACGCCTCAAGTTTTATTGACTAACATCATTTCCACCTGATGTCATGGGCGGACGACGAAGACGAGGTCGCGTGGTTAAACGTGGAGCGCCATCTTTCATTTGCTTATCGTTCCACCGGGTGGATATGTCGTGCAAGAATTATTAACAAGAAATATTTTGTGTAATTTCTATAACAAGCTTTCTACAAACATTTTAAATTGTTTGAATGAAGAGCCAATGTGTTTACTATTAACTTGCAATGAATGCAAATAACGTTTGTTGCTTTTGGGAACGCAATTGACGGACGCGACATCAGCTGAATACTGCTATAAACAACGCGACGTTTGTTGTGCCCCGTGTGCGCACTTCTTGCCTTCGGGCAAGAAGTGCGCACACGGGGCATGGCGCACGTCTTGCGCAGAATTCTATTCTTGTACCTTTCACAAGGTACAAGAATAGAATTCACTACAAAGACGAGATACACCCACAAAAGTGGAGGTGGTAGGCGCTTCACGGTGTCCGCAGACAGATAGACATTCATGTTCACATGCTGCATTGATCACTGCCCTGACGCGTTCGAACCTTTGAACGCGCTGTCCCTCGGAGAAAAGTATGTCCTGCATGCCTAAGCTTTATCTCTCATCGTCTTTCTTGGCAACGACAACACCAATTTCGATTATAGGTTTGTTGCATTTCAAAGAGAAAAGGTAATATCCAGCAAGTATATAGCAACTACATTTCTCGCTTATCCAGGCAGTGCTTTTATAAAAATATTCGAAAATTTAAAAATAAAAAAATAAAGTCAATTGTCATACTTGTAACCCTGTAATTCAGCAATCAAGAAGGATATCAGAAAGCTCCAAACTATACAAGTAATAATACGTCTAAAGCGGACGAATTTGATCTATTATACATATCTTTGAACTATATAATTATTTGTTTACTATAACTTCCACAAAACGCTTGTAAACATGGTAACCGTTTAACATACACTATGATTTCATATATTAAATTTGTCTGCTTTAAATGATCCAAAAGAAGCACTTTACATAATTGTGCTATTCCTTTATTGCTGCAGAGTTAAAGGTTTGTAAAATATGTGTGTGTATATTTTTAAACTTACCCGTTTTCATTAATTCTTTTCAGGAAAATGCAAAGTCATTAATTGATATTGTGCTTCCTGAAGTAGATAACAGCTCACTTTATATATTAAATGCAACACTTTTTTTTCAGATCGATACAGCGGTTGTGTCATAAAAGTATTTCTGCATTTTACATGTCTTTCAATAAGGAAATCAGAAAGGGCCCCAGCTACGGCTTTTATGATGCGTTTGTGACTCCACATGCGCGTTCTGGTAGCCTTTCTCGTTTTTTTTTTTTTTTTTTTTGACTGCTGCTTTCGCGCGTTCGACACTATCTTATTGCACAGACGGCCGCTTTAGGAGCTCGTTAGCTCGCGAGTGGGCCAGACTCGGGCCTTACAGCATAGCAGCCCATCTCACTACACATGGTTTAAAAATGGAAGAGAGGAAAAAGAAGAACGGCACTGAGGCCACGCCCGCGCGCGCTCTCACTCGAGGCCCACGTGACATAGGAGAATCTTGCTCGCGCTTTCGAATGCGCAGCTAATGGTGCTTGGTAGACGCACTTCGCTCCATTGCGGAAAGGTACGACGTCGAGTTAACCCCATTCATTAGCATCTGTGTACCCTGCTGCATCGAAATTCACCCTCTCTTCCTAGGCTGCGTATCCATCATCGCCGAATAGTCACCACCCCACACGACGCCTTCCTCGATGTTACTCGTCGTAGGTCCAGAGTGGGCAAAGGATGACGTGTCCTACGTGTTCAGCAACTTGGCCATCGGGGCAGCCCACGCAAACAATCGGGACCCGGTGCTCAAGCCATGGAACGAGACCGATGAACGCGCTTGCGGCAGTGGCATAGAACATCCCAGGAGACTTTTCCCGAGGGCCGAGTGGGACCCGCTCGTTGAGATGGGGGACAAGGACGCCAAGCCTCAGCGCAGCACCATGCAAGCATCATGCACCGTGCAAGGAGCCTGGCACCAGACCGTGGTAGCATCCAGGGCCACCGGACGCCTACTAACACGCAGGTAAAAATAAATTTGTTGCTTGCTGTATCATATCTCAGGACCGCTCCTAACATGTTCAGTGGATTGACCAATTTAATTCTATCGTATACTATTGAGAAAATCCTATTTATGGATTGTTTTGTCTCACAAATAAAAAACGTTAAATTGTTTTTCGAGTAGTAAGAATAAAGAATACCTGTAGCTATGGCAATTATAGTCATGTAGCGCATTATTCAACGAAGTTTTCGTAATAACACGATTGATGGGCGAGTTTGTAAACGTTGTAACGCGTTAACCTATCAAATGATTCTTGCATGAATGGAATCAATTGACTTTTATAATAGTACGATGATTACTTACAAATTTATGATTTTGAAATTAAATAAATGCGTCGGAAACCGCGTACATTGGACACTTATTTGCGTTAATATTCCAATGCAGCGCAATGTTTAAACACCGGCATGCTTGATAGGCGAATTCTTTAAATGCGCCTTTTAATTAGTTTCTCGCATGATTAGCCGACGCCTCGATGTGCGGTTAACCAGCATCTGAAATTCTGCGTTCATCGTTATGAAGATCGGAGGATAGTACGCAGCTTCAGCACATGTTGCGGCTTTGTCAAATCTCTTGCGTTTTAACCGTAACTTTGATGTGCGTCTTATCCTCGACGCTTCCACCCTCCGTGGTTGCTTAGTGGTTTTGGCGTTAGGCTTCTAAGCAAGAGGTAGTGGAATCGAATACCGTCCATGGTGGCCGCATTTATATGAGGGCGAAATGCAAAAACGCCCGAGTGCATTGGGTGCGCGTTAGAGAATTCCAGGTGGTCGAAGTTAATCCGGAGTCAGATCAGGGTTTTGGCAGGTAAAACTCCATAATTTAGTTTTGATTTTGACGAACCGAATTTGATGTTTATTTCATTTCAATGAAAACGTTAGAATCTCCAGACTACCTGGGGCAAATTATTGATTTAAGTAATCGATGTTAAATTTAAGTAATCAATCCTCACGCCCCTAGGCAGAGCAGGCCGTGATGACTCAGCACTTTGAGTAAACTTGTTCGAATGCGGCAATGTCTTGTATGGGCACTAGTTTGGCGGAAGGGAGATAAAGACTGGCGGAAACGCAACTATATTTATTCTTTTACGAAAAGAAAAGTCTAGAGATAGAGAGAAAAAGAACGCGATATGCGCCAAAGAGTCCACAAATATGGAGGCTTGTATCATCTATGCGTGAATAGCGCCAATAATTTCTATTCAGCCATTCGTGCTTTGGTAGTTTTGGTAAAGCATTCAGTCCTCAGCTGAGTTCAAGTCTCATGAACGCTATATCACTGGTTGGATGGTAATGCTTGAGGAAGAGTTCCATCCTATGGTTTAGTTTTATGCTTCAGTTTTATGCCTCGGTTCGCATGAAGGTGTGCGAACCGAGATATCTGTAAAATGTTTACAGAACTTAGCACAGTCGCATGGGAAAATAGCAATAATAATTATATTATTATTTTAGTAGTGCGCAGTTAGAGCTCCATTGTGTATACGATACCGCTGGTTTGTACTTTGATATGAACCGCGTAAGAATAAAAAAGGCATACAAACGATTAAAACAAACAGGCATTGAGACTCTTTTTTGTCACATAGGTTGCCTTTTCCTACACGGCACTGAGTCACATAGACAACAGCGGGGTATGAAAGGATGAAGTTCAGGCTCTCGTCCCTTTGTGAAAGAATGCCAAAATTTAACACATAACCGAGGTGCTGGAAACGGTAGCACGAGAAAGTGCCAAAATAAACGCGTGGCCTATGATATAGTGATCGCTGTGCACTGGGTACCTATTCTGCTAAGGTATTTTTTTCATTTTTGTGCCTTTCTTTATTAGTTTTAATGAAGTGATGTCTGAATGCATCAAATAAAAAAAATTGTAACTTGTAATATCACGCCTTGAGCATTCTAAGGTGACGGATTAACAACATGTTTGAAACAGAATTGAAAATACCAATTCTTGTCACGCAGATATTATCTTCTGGTAATATATGAACCTTTTCAGGTTTATGGATTATAAGTTAGATAAAGTAGGTTAGAGCTTACTATGCGGTTTTTGATAATCTTGGTTTTGCTGCATTTGCAAAATAGAGATTATAACGTATATTCCGCACTTAGTCATTTCATAGCTTATTCGGGCTGAAAAAAAGCAAATCAATTGAGCAGAACAACAAATGATCAGCCAGAATCTGGTTTCCCGTTTTCATGAATGGATGATGAGATTGATTTTTTTATTTATCTATTTATTTATTGGGAAGTTGCCGTTTGTTCAGAATAAAGTAGGATGCCTTTCGTTGGAAGAGCTACACTGTTCGGCAACCTGGTTGCTTAATGGCAGTGGCTTTCACATAAGCAGCACTCATTATTGTCACGTATTGTCAACGCAGTTCAGAGGACCCGAGTACCCGTGGAACAGAAGCTGGTGTGAGCATGACTCGCCTGGTCGTCGAGTGTGGCGCAGTGGTTTCTCACCAGTACAGCCTCGGCATCTTGGGCTGCAACCCGCACATCCATCCGCGTGACACGCTGCCGTGTGTGTTGACGATGCTGACGACAGTAACGACGTGTCAACTCCAAGCAGCTGTCTTTGGAGGCTACACGGGAGGTAAGTCAAACACCAGTCAAGCTAAAACACCGCAGTCAACTAATGGTCTGCTTTATTACTATTCAATTTTGGCCAAGTTATTTCGTAAGAGGCACTGTGATGGTAGGCCAGCTGTTTCCCCGAGTCAGCGAAACGTCCCGATGAGCCGCCTAGGCTGGTGTGAGCTGTTCCTTTAGCGTAGTCCCTCAACGTGAGGTGATCCTTCAGCGAAGGGATTGTAGCAGCTTCGTCAAATGAAATACCAATGTTGGGACTTTTAGAGGAGCATGTAGGTTATGTATCAGGGCTCAGTGCTGGGTTCTTTGGCTTTAAAGCAAAACTATTACGAGAGAGAGAGAAAGAGAATGGAAAAATATACCATCTTTAAAGAGCAAATTACTGGTTCAGATATTCCATGTTTTCTTTTCGTTTCATACAACGAGAAAGTTTAAAAAAAGATGAATAAAAAATCCCCATCAAGTTTACTACTGTTAGACTGAGTAATACAACAACGATATATTTCTAATGGGTGGATATATTAAGTCATATAATGCGGACAGTAACATTCGTAACTTATCGGAAATTCGAAGACGGAAAGGAAAGCAAGAGGCCGCGGGATTCTGTACTGTTTCACTTTTCTGTTGAATCTTGAACTATCCCGCAGCAATGGAAAATACCAAAAATAACTAAAGTAATAGATGTGAGAGAAATGTTCCTAACAAAGTACATGGTAATAAATGAAAGAGTACAAGATGACAACGAGAAATACCATATGCATACAGCTACTATGCAAATGTTTAGAAAAGAAATAAAAAACAAGCACGCCGACCAATCAATGCAGCTATAGACAAACCGTATCGGTATGCGTTGGACACACTCCGTCACCTATCGGTAAATTGCGCGAAAGCCCCAAATTCCTACAGCTACTTTCGCCTCGAAAGCCTATAATCTTTCGTGAGCCCAGTCGCTTGACTATATGGTGGTGAAGGGCGGTGTTATGTAAAAGGAATCGCCTCGTGAACGTTGTTACGTACGGGGTCTGGCCCCATCCGTGAAAGGAATGCGCATCGGTTGGTGGCAGAAGACACACTAAGTTTATTTTCTACAAAAGACGCAGGCGAGCGCTGCATGTGTTCGAGGGGGCAAACTCTCAGCCCTCGGTCCCTGTCCGGTGGCCGAGAAAGTGGGGGCGGCGGAAGATTCTAGGAACTCGACTCGGGGTGGAGTCACTTCATGTTTCTGCTGCGCTGGTGCTTCCTCCAGCCAGTGGAGCGGGGGTGCGTCGCTTGTACACAACACTTTCCTCCCTTCTCAGATGGCGTCGCTGTAGCGGTCCGGAGGCCGTAGTTCCTGCTGCGGTAGTCACGCTCCAGTCGTGTTCGGGTCTGTCTCAACAATTGTGGGAAGACTCCAGCGTCTTCGAGAGAGTGGCCTCCGACGACGTGTGGTGATCTCCTTGTATCCCAAGCATAATTGGAAGCGGGACGCTGCTTCCGGTTAGCGTACAGCTGTTATCCCGTGTCGCCGCATCTGCTTGGTTGTGTGTCAAAGCGCCGAGCTTGACGTGATCGCAATGTCGTCGCACTACTCCGTTAGGCCCTTAATGAGCCATGATCGGTGCCCTTGCTTTTCCAAAACCATTCCTTTCGTCAAGATCGAGTTCCCTCCGAAGTTTCGAAAGAAAACTGCTTGTCCGATAGCGAGTGCTCTCGGCACTGTGTCCCTGTTACAGTTGGTACGGGTTTTGTTTGCGTTTGCTTTGTGCTGAATGCGTGTGAGTGCTGTGTCTAGCTCGCGCCCGAACATACGCGCAGCTGGCGTTTAGCCCGTTGATGTGGAGACGGTGGTGTGCTGCTTCAGCAAGAACCGGGCCAGCCTACACGCGAATGTTCCGTCCTTGTTTTTGGCTAATGCTTGTTTCGTTTCAAAAACCGTCCTTTCTGCTTGACCATTCGTGGCAGGATGATACGGTGCACTTGTTACGTGGGCGACCCTATTCTTCTTTAGGAAGCTTTCAATTTCCACTGAAACGAAGGATGGTCCATTATCAGTCACAAGCTTTTTGGGGAGCCCAAAAGTTGCGAAAAGATTCCGGAGCTCTTTAATCAATGTGGCAGACTCTGTATTGCGCATGGAGTGCACTTCCAACCATTTGCTGTATGCGTCCACGACAATTAACAGCATCATGCCTTCTACGGGGCCAGCGAAGCCTGCGTGAACTGTGTCCCACGGTGTTGTTGCGTGTTCCCATTCAGAGACTGGTTGCCATGGCTGGTGCCATTTGGCGTTGACAACAAGTTGCACAGTTTTTGGTGAGACGTTCGGTGTCTGCGCGAAAGCCTGGCCACCAAAAGAAACTTCGTGCGCGTGCCTTTATGGCCACAATTCTGCGGTGGTTTGCATGCGCGAGTTCAAGAAGGTCATTTCTCGCCTTTGGTGGAATTACCACCCGGGAGCCTATAACAAGGCACCCCTCCTGTGCTGAAAGCTCTCTCCGAAGTTTCCTGTACGATGAAAATTGATATTTTGGCAGCTTATGCACTTCGCCGTTTGAGACAGCCTCCAGCACTCGGGACAAATCTGAGTCCTCTTAGTGATTAGCGCGAGTTGCCGCGGTGAAAGCTCGAAGCTGGGCGTGGTAGCCAACATGAGCGCGTTTTCGGGCGGATAAGGTTCATCAATTTGTGCCGGTAGCGGAAGTCTGCGGAGAGCGTCCGCGTTTTGGTGCAGTCGGCCAGGCCTGTACACCAACTTGTAATCGTATGTTGCTAGTTTAGGCACCATCGCGTCATCCTTGGTGAAAGGACCTGGGGTACTTGCTTTGTTTCACCCATGATTCCAATCAACGGCTGGTGATCCGTTATTATGGTCACATGCCGGCTAGCGATGTACTTATGAAAATGACTGACGCCATAGATTACTGCTAAAGCTTCTTTCTCGAGCAGGGAGTAGTTCTTTTCGGCGCTTCCCAGTGTTCGCGAGGCGAATGCAATGGGCGCCTTTCGGCCAAGAGCGTCTTCGTGAGTTAGGATGGCACCGACGCTGTACGGATTGCATTCCTCCTGGAGCCATGGCCCTTAACTTCGAAAACTTATCCGCTTCGTAACTCCTGCTGCCTCGTCGCCAGTGTTACGTACGGGGTCTGGCCCCGTCCCTGAAAGGAATGCGCATCGGTTGGTGGCAGAAGACAGATTGAGTTTATTTTTTGCAAAAGACGCAGGCGGGCACTGCATGTGTTCGAGAGGGCAAGCTCTCAGCCCTCGGTCCCTGTACGGTGGCCCAGATGCTTGGAGCGGCGCAGGATTCTCGGAACCCTACTCGAGGGGGTAGCTTCCTGTTTCTACCGCGTTGGTGCTTCCTCCAGCCGAGGAGTGGTGGTACACAACAAAAGTTACGAGCCACTGTCATACTGTCCTCAAAGGTTCGAATGAACGAGAAAATTGTTGTCCTCCTGACTTTAAAAAGAATCCACAAACGAACCCACACGAGCTCACTGCACTTTCTACGATCGTTAAACAAGGCATTTCCGTGATAGACGTACTTGAGTACCTTGCGAAAAATGACTTTGCTCTTAATGCCACCATCGCGCTCTCGCATCCGGATAAAGAAGTTTCTCGAAGTTTAAAATTATAATCACTACCTCCGCTCCGCAATGTCACGCACGATAGATTAGTTGGTTTAAAAATGCTATCAATAGAAGAGTTTGTGGCTGAAATAAACCCTCCAGAGACCTTTAAAGACATTGTTTCTGGAAAATCCGGCAAATTTCAGTTTCTGTGAACGAACATTTGGCTGATTCTTACCAAACTCGAACGTCTACAGTGCCTCTTTATGTCTGTGTCAAGCTTCGAGCTCGCTGCTTAATCCCTGTCAGCGTGCTATGCAGCGTTTTGACATTCGATGTTGATGTCTCTCATTAAAGGTGATCGGAAGTGAAGGCGCGAAAACGACGACGGACGAAGAGAGAGCACACACACACACAGGGCGCCGTGTGTGTGCTCTCTCTTCGTCCGTCGTCGTTTTCGCACCTTCACTTCAGATCATGCTTAACCAACACGCCCAACTATCCATCCTAACGTCATTAAAGGTGTTATACCTAATTTCTATGAAGCTAGGTATAGAATTTCTGCAGCTCTTTGAAGATAGAGCTTAATCGCCCTTTCCGTATAATCATATTAAAATGCCGGGAAAGAATGATCTTAAACCGCGTCAATGGCGAGGTATTTGTTAGTATCAGGTTTCTGTCAGAGGTAGCGTCGGGTACAGAGTTCGTTTCCTAGATTATTTCATTCCGTTTTAGGCAGCGATCAGTTATTATTGCGTCATCAGTGATTAGTTCTGGATAATTTCCATGCAATAGGGCATGCTTTAGTTCTGCGTGTTCGTCCAAATTCCTGCATGTCGGAACAAATTCTGTGATACGTGCAAGCTTGACAGTTTGGGATGCCCGTTTTACAATGTTGTGGGTGACTGATGTCAAAGTGTAGAACATTGGAATATGAAAGTGTAGAACATTGGAATATTGAACAATGGGGCTAAACAGGAAGGAAAACAATTTTGTGGTTGTCCTAAATTGTTCTACAACCAGCAATTTCTAACCCTATTGTTATGCAGGTGCTCTGCCAAACTCCCAAGTGCATGCCACAGCAACAGAAGCCCTATCTAGGAGTCACGTGAAACGGTATGCGACGGGATGGAAGTCCCAGGAGATGGAGCCACTGATCACTTCGTACCCTGCACAGCAGGTGAAGACAAAACGTGTCAGATTGTGGATAAGCTATCGACCTGGAACATGCTCCTTCTGGGTTCCCAATCTGAACTGCCAGGAATGCCGTACACGGGTAGCCAACTTTTCATGAAGAATTCTACCGGCGTTTTACAATCGATTGAAAATTTTGGTGCACTGCGGGTGCTACAGTACCCGGAGCTTATTGAATGGCTACTGAGAACACATCGCTGCATTACATCCGTGTATCTTAAACTGTCCGTCATCCAAATTGCAAGCCTCTCGGTACTTGACGCTCTTCGGCATAGCTCAGGAACCAAGACAGTGATCCTATGTTTCTAGGATAAGCAACGTTGCTTTTAAGGTCACACCCTGCTTGACCAAAATCGAAGAGCTTTGCTGCGCAGCCTGCGTCAAACACGAGGCTCCCCCAGAAAGCCACGCTGTCGGCGCCTCTGCAGACTTCATCGTCTCCGACTAATAGGACCGTTGGCAGACACGCTTTTCATGGATTTGCTAATAAACAATAGCTGAAAGAGCTCTATTTGCTAGACAGCGAACTCTTATGTCTTACCTATACCTCTTAAGCCAGTACCTTCGTATGACGACGGCTATCAATCATTTGGCTGTTGTCATGACAAACGAAGTGGGACAGAAGGCTATTCTCGAAGGCGTTTTGAAACAAAGAATTATCGAGATGCTCCTCATCGGCGGGTTCATTGAAAACGAAGAAAGCCCGGGAATAGTAGCTGCAGTGATCAGGGAGAACAGCGTGATTCGCAACTTGAGTATTTCTATCAGAGGTGATCCTGCGGTTGGGCGGTTCAGGTTTACGGCTGCTGGCTCCCTGGACTCCCTCAAAACGACACATTGGAAGAAGTCAGCCGTCAGAGTGCGCACATTTATTAGAGCACTGCCGAATGAAGAAAACTTGAAGGTGCACATCAATGCTGAACTTGACCACCGTCAGCTCCAGCCCATCTACGCGGAGATCTAAAGCATTGCCCTTACGAAAATGGTCGTCGAATTCTAGTAGGCATTCCATTAACGTTTTGTCACTCAATTAACAAAACCTTATTTGAAATATCATGAGCCTATCATTGTAGACTCGTTGATCATTATTGAAAAGTGGCCACCCTGGAACCATTGTAGCTTCATTTCCCTGATATTGCGTTGATTTCATACGGGATTCCCATGGAATAAACATTGTATTTTACTGAAGTGTGAAGTCAAATATACATGAAAATTAAAGATTTTAATGTGGACTACAATCGTAAATCAGTGAATTTTGACATTTGCAAGTCAGGCTTGCAAGTCAAGCTTGAGTGTTGCACACTCAAGCTACCTTTTGTAGTCTTTTATCGCAAGAGCCCTTTCCCTGTATTGCTACGGAAAATAAACATTCGATTTGGTAATAAAGAAAAAGCATATGAATACTTTTTCATCAAGGATTTCATACATTTATTTCTCCTCCATTTCACAGGCCAGCATCGAAAATAGATACTTGTCATGCTGATACACTGTTCGATGGGAACTTGGTGCATGGGTACTGTGGAATGAAATACAACATGAGATTAGTCAAGCATACTATTCGCACATCCTACAACACCATCGCCTTTCACGGAGAACACTACCGCCGCCTCATAATGCTCTGACACGAGAGGAAACCGTAATATGGCGCAAACTCGCCCGACATTATTTCCGATTGTAAGCATAGAATGGCATTTGCGAACGTTAGCGCTGGCACCATTACTCCTTTCTAGATTCCACGGACCACTGGACTGGACTGGAAAAACTTTATTTAGGTCCTGCAGGAAGCGCTTAGGGCGTAGCGGGCGTCTCCCACGTAGGGACCGACAGGGAATACCTGGCGCCCGCTTCGTGGGCCTGCTGGACGGCCCATTGCTGGTCGGCGAGAAACGAGCTTCTGAGGGACTTCTCCCACTTGTCCGAGGTAGAGTCGGGATGAGCGTTTTTACACTCCCAGAGTATGTGTGCGAGTGTCGCCGTGTATCCGCACGAGGGGCACAAGTCGCTGGGGTACGCGTCAGGATAGAGAACGTGGAGTTTGGCGGGGTTTGGGTACGTGTCTGTTTGTAATAAGCGTAGGGTTAGCGCCTGCGGTCTGTTAAGTTTGGGGCGTGGGGGCGGAAAGATGCGGCGTATAAGGTAGAAGTGTTTTGTTATTTCATTGTACGTAATGGTTGCATCCCGGTTGGTCTCTATCTCGGCGACGTGGGGTTGCCCTGGGATGGCGCGGTCAGTAAGCGCACGCGCTGCGTCGTGGGTGACCTCGTTGAGATTTGGCGGGGCACTCAGCACGCAGCCGAGATGGGCGGGGAACCAGACGACGGTGTGGTGCTTGAGGGTTCTCTGATCTGCGCTACGGAGGATGCGTAACGCCTGGTCCGAGACGACACCGCGTTCGAAAGCACCACCTCATTTATTATGGGCCCACAGTGCTATGTGTTTCATTATTTTTGATTCCGCTTCCCCTTTATTTTCCGATTATCTTGGTGGTTGTTTGAGGAATTCTTTCCTTCGTTTATGTATAAGCCGAGGTACCTAAATTGCTTGACTATGGGTAGGACTTGCTGTTGAATGGACACGACGTAAGTACTCGTCTCTTCATTAAAGATCATAATTCCTGATTTCACTGTGCTAAAATTAAGGCCTAGATTTGTCGCTGCATTGCCACAGATATTCGCAAGTATCTGTAAATCTTTTTTATTGTCCGCTAGTAGCACTATGTCGTCTGCGTACATCACTCCAGGGACCTTCTGTTGCACCCTTTGTCCATTACTCATGTAGGGTAAATCAAACCCTAATTCGTTGTTTTCCAGTCGTCTTTCTATACCTTTAACGTAAAGCGTGAACAACTATAGAGACAGAGGAGATCCTTGCTACAATCTTTGGTGAATTCCCACCATTTCATTACCTTTTCGACCTTCCCATACAACTTGTACTCGGTTGTCTCTATCTCCCTCAGCAGCTCCACAATATCGTTATCTATGCCTTCGTACTTAAGAATATCCCACAACAATTCCGTGTCTACGTTGTCATAGGCTCCTTTAATATCTAGAAATGCTATCGATAATGGTATATTCTGAGCTACGGAAATCTCTATGCACAAAGTTAGTACAACCATATTATCCTCTAAGCGTCTGCCTGGCCTGAACCCATTCTGTAGTTCCCGCTATACATCGTTTTTGTTCACCCACTTCGACAGTTCTAATTTGATGGCTTGCATTGCCGTTCTATATATCACGGACATTACTGTAACTGGCCTGTACGAGCTCGTCTTATGCTTATCTCCTTTGCCTTTGTAGATGAGGTTCATCTTGCTTTCGCGCCATCCAACGGGAATTTTCTTTGTTCTAATCTCTTGCTCTATGGCATTAGCCAGCAGTGCCTTGCTCTTAGGACCGAGGTTTTTGATTAGCGGTATTGGGATTTCATCGGGTCCTGCTTCCGTGTTTAAGGGACATTTTCTGCTGCCTTTATTCAATCAAAGCTTTCTATGCTTAATTTTGATCTCTCAGGCCTCTCTGTTGTCACTAGATCTGTTGTCTTATCTACGCTTTTTCTCGAGCCGTAGTTTCCCTAATAACGTCTGTGATGTACCGCAGCGCAGCGTCTCCTTGGTAGATGTTACTGTCTTCATCCCTTAAATCCGTTTGCGAGTTTTTAGTTGGAGCTCCGAGTGCTTCTATATGGTTCCAAAATCTTTTTGGAGCGCCTTTGTCCCTTTTGTGAATGTTATGCACCCAACATTTACTTGCGCATTTAATTTTCTCTTGCAGGAGCCGAATCGCCACCCTTTTCTTTTCTCGGTAGGTGTTCCATCTAAGGAGCACCTCTCCTTCGGGCAATCCCAACTTTTTGGCTTTTCGATGATACCTATACGCCTTTTTACGCTCTTCTATAGCTTGCTTTATTTACTTGTTCCACCACTTAAGTGCACCGTTTCCTCTTTCCGATCCAACAATTGTTTGCCCTGTCTGCTTTATTTCCTGCTGCATAACGTCTACCAGTTCCTTATATTCCCATACTGCTTTAGGAAAAGCCTCCATTTTCTTCTCTATGCTTTTTTGCGATCTCCGTTACAGGCTCTTCATTCATTAAAAAAATTCTGAGGCTATTGATTCGTCTTGTGCGTTGGTATCTCTCCCAAACTTTAATGCTAAACGTCTGTGATCGCTACTCAGGCTATTTTTTCCATTATAGTCTAATATTATTTGGTCTAGTTATTCGTAGACCAATTCTGAGACTAAGGCGTAGTCGATACATTACTGCCTGTTTCCGCATTCCCACGTTACCTGTTCATAACACTTATTCTCCCTGTTAACTACTATAAGGTTCTGTCCATCACACACATGCAGCACTGAAGAACCGTTGTAATCAGTATATCGGATCTGTCTAAATTGTCCACGTGCGCATTCATATCTCCCACTAATATCTCCTGGCCCGATTTCTTGAACTCATTATTATTGCTTATAATGCAATCAACTGATTCCTTATTTTTTTACTGCCATCATTACCTGTCCATAACTAAGCTTCTCCCAGCCACGTATTTTTGCCTTGCCATGTGCCGCTAATCCATCAATGCTCCTTACATGTATGTTTTACCCTTTGCCACTTCAGACCTCGCCTAATTAGTATGCCTACGCCTCCGCCTTTCATTGACCCGGTCATACCATTGCACCCTTCCCATACAAAATTGTCAATAACAGGAGGGAGCTCCAAATCTCGTAGATGCGTTTCGGTCAAGGCGTACACGTTAATCGCTTCGTCGTTCTGCTGCGTTTGAATTTCCAGCCATTTTGCCTCCTTGCGACCATCCTGCATGTTTATGTATCAAATTTTACCTTCTTAAATCTTATCCTTTGCTCATCTTTTTCTAACTCCTTGTCGTCTAATTCTGCACTTTACGGGTGTTTCACTTGGTTGAATACTTAATCCTGCTTCATGTTTGCCTGGGGCCCGCCTAAAAAGGGACATCGCCGAACAGCGCCTCTAGCACCCGCCCCTGCCAACATGCGCGTTTTTTATGGGAGAGCATTGTTTTTCGCGATTAAGTAATGTTAAAAGCTATCTTTAAAAAAATTCCCTTGGAAAGGGCTCTACCCGCCTAGCTCAACATCTCATGCAAGCAGTAGCATTACTTACGGCCGAAAGCTCCGTTGCAAATTGCGGGCGAAGTTCGAAGTACGAAAGTCTATGGAAACGTCCAAACATTGGAGGCCTTTTTTGGCCAGTAAAAGCGTATTTGCGATGAATCTATGGCATCGATTGGTATATTTCCGAGAATTAATAATCTTGAAGACTCAGCAGCTGGTTGCAGCAGCAGTTCTTGAAATGGCAAGAAAGTATTCCCAAAGTCCAAGTTTTCATAGCAAGGTAGCTGAATTTATTGTGGTAAATATATAAACCTAGTTTTTGACTGAGTAGCGCATCGAAGTGATAGCCCAGCGCTCTGAGCAACGGCGGATTAAATTTACTGATTTCACGAGCGCGAATTAGCAGGTTAGTAGCCGGCTACGGCTTGCTCTTGTTATCAATCTGTCGCTACTTAGTCGGGTGTTTTCCGCCAGATGACATATTACGAAATGCAGGTCGTTTAGTTACGGGTCTTCTTTTGTTTCTTTTCATACGATCCAAATATTTCTTACAAACAGTAGATGGCTCCATGGTTTCGTAAACTGTAAAATATTTCCAAACATCTTTCTCGTTTACAAATAAACTGTTTTAGACTATAAACGCTGATAACGCGTTTTGAAAGTTGGTTAATTCCTTAAGGTGAATGTTTATGAAGATATTACTAAGAATTTTTTTGCTTCTGCAGGTATGTATGGGAAAGGCGCGTTTGTGTGACTCTTGTGCTGCTTGAAACGCACCGAAACATAGCTTTAGCGTCCAGTGTGCTCAATTAGATGACACTATAATAGAAAAATTTCCAGCAGTCGCCGAAGTAGTATTCGTGCAATGGAATATAGTTGAAGCTATTTGACGGAGCCCATTTGCGTTATATCAAAGCAGAATTTTTGCGTACCTGGTCTTGTGTGTAAATGAAGGCTCT
Organism: Dermacentor silvarum; assembly: GCF_013339745.2. Taxonomy (NCBI): domain Eukaryota; kingdom Metazoa; phylum Arthropoda; class Arachnida; order Ixodida; family Ixodidae; genus Dermacentor; species Dermacentor silvarum. The sequence goes on from NC_051154.1 coordinate 299,996,041, forward strand.
CCGAATTATTCCACAAGTTTGTTCGCTTCATACGATCCGGTACCTCAAAACTTAAATATTCTATCCTTAATGCAGCGCACGTGTCTTATCATGTGAACTATAGTCATAAAGCTTAACAAAATTTCAGAAATACTAAAGGTCTTCATATATTTTTGCCGCGACGAACGCCGAGGAGTATTAAAAATTGTGCTAAAAGACACGGGGGTGTGTTAATGTAGCCTGTCGTATAAAAAGAGAATGATCCCAACCGCAGATCCTATTTGAGTTATCAGAAATTATTACCCTGTTCTCAGCTACAATTACCACAGTTGCAATAGCATTCTGCGGTTCAGTTCTTGACTCACTCTATTGCTGAGTCACGTCACAGCACTTTGATATAATCGCTGGTGCAATTCTTCCGTAATTGCGTGAGATTATTCTTCTACGCTTAATTTAACACGTTTAAATACTTGAAGTAACATGAGAAAGGACCGTGAGGGTTTGCTAAAAATCTTCTCTTATTAGAATCGCTTACGACCCATATTGGTATGGTCAATTTATCGTGATCCCGCCTATTAAATTTCTCTTTGCTGCAGCCTGTAAATATAACTGAAAGGTGTCGTTCGTTGTGCGTGAGTAGCACAATGGCAAGTGAGCCTTTAGTATGGCCACTAAGCTACACATTAGCAGAAAGCTTAGGGTGTACACAAGGTGATCAGGCCAAATTTTCATGTAGTCCTGACACTTAGGTAAAATTTTATAGACAATTTCAGTATCCTTTATTTGTTTACATGTTTATTATATTTCCCCACAGTTGTGGTAATAATGATGTATTACATGGTAGTTAAGAAAATTAGCCAGGCTGAAGCACTGACGTTGTAATGACGTTGCCTGGAAGGCCATTCATTAAAAAAATTGTGTGCCGAATAAAAAAAAATACAGGTGCTCAATCGCCCAGTCACCGTCAAAAGGCTAAGCGGCCGATCGATGTTCTGCGGACAAGTTTAATTTCTACGCAGCTAGGCGCGCAGCCAGTAAAACTATGCAAAACGGTTGTTTATTCTAGACCAGCATCTGCTGTAAATGCAAATACCACGCTGCGTGCCTAGGTTGGAGAAATATCAACTTCTTTTTTTTTCAGGTTCCGTAGTCCGTAAGCGTTTGACGCTAACTATACGTTCCGAAGGCGGTAGACTCTTTTTTGACTGACAAGGCGATGACAAGCGCCGCGCTCTTGATGATGGAATATTCAAGAGTAGAATGGTAGAACTTATGCGAGGTACAGGCGACTTCACGACGCAAATCTAGCGATAGAAGCTCAGCGTGCCTTAGGTTTAGTAACACTGAGGATGGATGAATAGTTAGAATAAATGAATATTGCTGTGCAATTCTGGACAGACTCGAGTGTACTGCATAGGTTCGCCAGGGTGACAATTTGTAAGGTTTGCGAAATTTCAAAACAGTCGCCTGTGACGGACAGGGCAATTCTTATCCTTTAGCTGTATTATTCGAAGAGGCTGATATTACTAGCACGAGAAATCGAAACACATTTCCACTACTTAACAAAAATTCGCTAATTAACTTCATAAATGATTTCTTTACCACACATCTTGCAATTAACGAATTGTAGCCGGTGAGCTTGCAAGACGTAACCATACACAGATATATATGTGAAGTCACATAGGATATTAGTGAGCTTTTTAATGTATATATTAAAGTGTTCTGAGAGTGCCTCGGATAAAAATGTTCTCAGTTTAAAAATATTAGCACCTATTAGCCTTCTGTTAAGCTATCGCGAAAAAACACTGTGTAGGATGTTCTGCTGTGTGTTAAATTACAAGGTTGTCATCCCTTCCAAAAGAAATTAAGTGACTGTATAAGGGAATCTTTCTCGGACATAGATATCTCCTGGGTACCACCGCCTGACCTTTATATTTCTAAATCTGCCCCGATGGCGTAAGTAATGTCATGGAACAAAAATAACTACCATTTATAAAGAAAGAACCATACATCACAGCTTCACGACAAAGCCCGCTATGTTGGCGCGAATCGTCATCTGCGAGCGGGTGGCCGTACGAGTGCGTTCTTTGCGTATATTTTTGGCGCATGGCTTCGAAAGGCTCAAACAGCGAAAGTTTTTCACCATCACTTCGGTGGCTGGACAGAAAGGGCGGACTGTCAGTCCGCTTTGAGCACGCACGCTTTGACACAAGAAACATATTTACGAGAAAGGAGCTCCTACAACCCCCATGGCGAGAGATTGAACCACAAATTTATTTATTTATTGATTTACTTTTAAGTACCTAACAGAGCCCTCGTGGGGCATTGTCTAAGGGGGGCAGTACAGCAAATGCATACATAAGAATTAGAATCCCATAGCACGTTAACAAAGTAAAAAACTGCGATTAGTGCAGAAAAATGCGAATGAACCCAATAAATTAACAAGATACACCACAAAAACAAGGGAGTAACAATTAATTGTGACAGAAATTGCCCCTTATTATCCCGATGTGTTGATGAGTTGCACTCTGCGGCCCGTGTTCCGTATTATGACAAACGTATAGTTAGTGCAGTGTCAGTGGGCTACATGAAAAATTAAGAAATTGAAGTAAGATTCACATCAACTGTCATATATCCTAAATGGCAAGAAAGAAACCCGAAACTGTACTTCACCATACTCGCCCCCGCCGTGGTTGCTCAGTGGCTATGGTGTTGGGCTCCCGAGCACGAGGTCGCGAGATCGAATCTTGATGGGGGCGAAATGCAAATAACGACCGCGGTGCAGCGTGCAATGCGTGCACGGTAAAGAACCCCCGCTGGTCAAAATCAATCCCGTGATTCCGTATTACGGCGTGCCTCATAATCATATCCTCGTTTTGGCACGTAAGACACCAGAATCTAATTCAATTTTAGCACGCAGTTTCTAATTTTGCAAACATTCATAATATTGACCGCTGACATGCGTTCCTGTTGGTCACGCACATTTTTTTCCTTATATATATGGTCGAAACAAAACTAAGTCGAATTATGAACCATTTCAATATTAAACTGGCTTCTCCCTATGTAGGGGAAGTGCAATATGCACTTGAGAATGTAATGTTTTACAAATATTCTTGGCTATTTGCATAAAATAAAAATTTCAAATATATTGCCCAGCTTTGTTCGCGGCACACTGCATATACTACATTTATAACACAACGCATCATTTTTTAAGCGCATGAGTCCAAATATAAATAAGCAGTTTATTTTAAGAGAATATACGTAGGTTTCAGAAACTGGTTCATCAGGTTGTCATTTCAATAATAAAGACGAGTGGCTTTCATGCCAAGACAAAAAAAGCGGCCTACAGTGACAACTGGATGGTTAATTTGAAAGGGAAAATTTTGAGTTTAACTATGTTGTGTTCGACTATGTCGATTTAAAAAATTACCTGTTTTATACAGCCTCTGAGGTGTCCGCCTCTCATCCAAGAAATTCTTTTACGGGCTACTTATTTATTTATCTTAAAATGGGGTTGTTGGTCTTCGAGCACGCCTGGACGTGGCGTTGTAGAAGGCTATTCGAAAGGCAGGTCTGGTTACTGGCGAGCGCGAGCTAGAGCGACAACAACCACCACTCATCGTCGTCGTCTTTTCCCAGACATCGAAGCGCGGTCATTCGCTTCAGTACAATTACCCCCCGCGGAATAAGGAGCCATCCTGGCGACCTAGGGGCAAGAAAACACAAGGGGATCGTAGCACTGCTTGAGTCGGGACACGTGGACAATTTCTTCGCCGCGAAGACGATGGTCAGAAGACGGTTCTAACGACTCGATGAGGTAGTTCACCGGAGATGTTTGGTTAAGTACACGATATGGACCCTGGTACTTGGAGACCAGCTTCGTTGAAAGGCCAGGTGTAGTGGACGGGACACGCAGCCAGACTAGCGAGCCAGGAGAATAGCACGTAGTCATAGCGGATGCATCGTGGTGTTGCTTCTGGCGCCACTGGTCTTGGGATGTGAACGAACGTGCAAGTTGGCAGCATACTTCAGCGTATGTAGCTGCTTGAGATAGAAATGTGGATTATTTATTTATCTATTTATTTACGCCATTAGGGTTCGAAGGTCTTACAGGAGGGAGTTGGTTGAGCTGGATAAACAAATATATATAATGCAATGAACCAGAAGTAACTTTCCAATCACACAATTTTAGCTGATGGTAAATGGGAAAAAATGACACTGCACACTAGGAAGGCAGTTTTTTAGTTATGCAGCGTTACCTGCCATTGCAAAAAACTAAAAGGGAACGTTGTAATTACCAAATTAGGGTGTACAACACTGTTAAAAAAAGTAAAATTATAGGAACATCCTACGGGACCGCAGCCGCACGAACGCCGTACCTGCCGCGTCCTGTAACGGGCTTCAACGATTCCGAACCTGCTTCACGATGTAATCTTATTTTGGGGCATTTTCAAGACAGAAGAAAATCTCTGATCACTTCGCGATTTCTTGTAATGATTGGTTAATTTCATGACTACTTAAGCCTATAGAGTCAATATTCGTTGGACGCGGTAGAACTTTCCTGCTGCAGAAAAAACAAGTTATTTGTATTGTTTGATAGGAAATCAAAATGCTTGCAGTGGTACTCGTTAATTGCTTTTGAAACTATATTGAAAGACGGCTTGGATTTAAACCCTTCTCTTCGTCTTCGTCGCCTTCAAATTTTTTACTCCAGAAGCAAGAACAAAGAGAATGGCTGCGTCTGATCTATTTGCCCCGGAGTGGCTACAATAGTACAAACAATGACTAATTGTTTCAATTTGTAAGCTAAATGTTCTGTTTCCAGAGTTTAAGCACTGCTCAACGCGTTCTTCATCGACATCCGATCATCATGGAATTTATCGCTAATAGGCATGGAGGAAGGAAACCCCAGGAGAGGCCCTGGCCAGCACGAGCGTATTGGAGAAGGTGTGGCGGAAGTCACGTGGTGTTTTTCGCAAAGGAGCACTGGGACGGGTACCCCAAATATCAACGTTGCCCTTACAACCGCGCTCCTGAAGCTTCGCTGCTGCTCTCGGTCTCTGAAAAGTGAGATCAGATTTTTCCGCCGGTGTCTTTCCCGCAGCACCTTTTGTTCGCGAGAAAAGCTGACTTTGGGGTTTGGTGTGTAAGCTTGAAAGTTGTGTTTTGGGTCTGTGAGTGTGAGTGTCGGCCAGCAATAGATACACTCAAGCAATCACGGCGTGGGTCTTCGTTGTCTTCTTCAACGTGCCACGGAAAAACACAGGAGCGCGTCTGCTTCACTGTAACTGCTACAGAAGTTTTGTGGCTTTGTTTTGACGCGCGTCAGCAGCACACACTTCCGGCGGCTCGTAACAATGCAAGTTCAAAGTTCGCGCCCATCTGCTCCGACGAGCTGCATAACCCCAGATTGGAGGCGCAAGGAGAGGTGGCACACCAACATGGCTGCACTTCCGGCTTCAAAAAAAGTGACGTCAGGGCCTCTCCTGTTTTGTTTCCTTCCTCCATGCTAATAGGCCTCTTTGTAATGCTTAGATGAATAAAATGATATGGCAGTGTTCATCGGCGCCACAATACGAAAGGGTGCAGTGCTACGATTTTAATTTTAAAGGGCACATTCCGCCATTCATAATACGCGTACTTCCGACAGAATCATTTATTTACACGAATACTAGGTTCCCTTGAGGCTTTTCGAGGGTGTTTGCAATCTGAAAAGTAATTTCCGTTGGTTAATTGCTTTTGTTCGCCTTCCTTGCGTAACTTCCTTCTCAAGCCTGCCGTTCTTCTATTGCAAAAAGATCAAACGGAATATTTTTCACTCTGAAAGGCAAATTTGTTTTTTTTTCTTTTTTTTATAAATGGGCTAAGGGCAAGTTCGTAATAACATCTGGGACGGTGAAGAATCGCATATATATACGTTGTACCTTGCAAAGCTGCCGCCAGAACTAAGCCAATCACAGCGGTCTCCTTTCCTGCCCCAATCGATTAGGGGCGTGCGAATACAAGTTTTTGAGACTGGGGGTGAATAAGAATTGAATGGGGTCACAAGAAAATCGAATCGTGTATTCAATTTTGTTTCTATTGTTTACGAATAAAGCATAGCCAGTACTCTGCCTAAATATAAAACCATTTTCACATCCTGGTATTCACATCCATACAAAGTTCCTACCATACACTGAAACGGCACGAAATAAATTCCGAGCGAGTTGGTGAACTCTAGACCGGGAGCGAGAACACCTGGCTCACACCACATCTACTGCATAAATATTCGCGTTACACACTCGTAGCCGTGCCGTTCTTTCTTCCAATTTAATTTTCCGCTGGCTTGTCATTTCTACGCTTCCATTAACGCTACACGTATTTTCCTCTAGGTCATTCGAGGTTTCATTATCTGTAGGTTGCATATGGTTGCGGCTCGCTTGAAAGTGATTAGGCAACAAGGAGCAGGGGTGTTATCCAGAAAGGCCTCGAGTTTGGCGAATCTTGAATGGAGGCATGATGGAGACAGTATAGTTGTAAGTTTGGAGACATGAAGTCATACCCATGGGATGCGTTGAGGTTTATTGGCTAGCATCTCTTCCACGTCACGTCATGGGCGGACAGGGAAGACGGTCTCGCGTGGTCAAAGCGTTGGGCACCGTCTTCCATTGTTTATCGTTCCACCGAGTGCATATGCCTGCAAGAAATATTAACAAGGAATATTTTGTGTATTTCTATTACAAACATTATGAAAGTCTTGAAAACATATGTCAAATTGCTTGAATGTAAAGTGTAAAGTGAGTGTAAAGGTCAATTTGTAATAAATAAAAAAAAGTTGCAGTTCGCCCGAAAGGCCTCGATTGCAATAGAAAATTAGTGGAAAGCTTCACGAAGTAAGGATAGCAGTTTTTTTTTTGGCTGTATAAACGTAGGCGCACTAACTAAATTGAGAAGCATGGTGTCACATGCACGAGCAAACATGAACTCACTGGCCGTTTTGGCTGGCCGCGGTCATCTCACTCGATGACCGCGGCCAGCCAAAACGCTGGTATGAGGAAACGCGGCAGCAGCATCGAGCGAATTAACCTTCGTGTAGCCGCACGCATCAACGCGAACTAAGCCGCGAAAACACAGCGCAGGGCGAACTCTGCCCCGTCGGAGATGGCTTTCCAGGTACAGCGGCCGGCCGGGCCGCCTGGAGTAGAACGCCCCCTCCTCAACCAACCCCGTAGCCTGGCGCGGAACGGAAGACGGCGCGCTTTCTCCCCGCTTCGTTCTCGAGATAGACCCGCGATCACCTGCTCACCCTCGCACTCTTTCACTCGCACATCCAGCATACGACGCGCGGTGAAGATTTTATCGCCCCTGGACTTTATACGGAAGCTCACGGCGATGGCAGAAAAGCGCTTGGAGTGTCCATGTGATTGCTATAACAATTATAACAGTTGTGTCGTTAAAGGGTAGCTGAATAAAACTTTTGCCTAAATAATTTTTATATTCTTAGCCTAAATTAAAGCTTGGGGGCTGAAATTGGTTGAAACAACCTTGTTTTCAAGAAGAAACTAGCGGAACATAATGCATTTATTGCATTTTTCGCCAGATACCGCGTCTATCGGCCGCATGGTGAACTATATAGAGGAAGTGCATAACGCAGTGTGGGTTGTGCGCCACGTGCGCACTTCTTGCCTTCGCGAGTGGGAATGTCCTATCACAAGGTACAACGCTGCAGTTCACTATAAAGATAAGATACGCCCACGAAAGTGCAGTCGGTAGGCTCCTCGCGGAGTCAGCAGATAGGTGGTGAAGCATTCACGTTTACGTGCTGCATTGCTGACTGCCCTCATGCGTTCGCACCTTTGAACGCGCTGTCCCTCTGCTAAAGTACGGCGGGTATGGCTGAGATTCGCCTCGGGAGCTCTCATCGTCTTTCTCGGCAGCCACAACACCAATTTCGATTAGGTTTGTTGCATTTCAAAGATAAAGATTATATTGCTACATTTCTCACTTACCCCGCAAGTATTTTTATAATAATTTTGGAAAATTTCAATGTACAAAAATTTCGAGTGTCATGTTATAACTCTGTAATTCAGCTATCAAAAATGACATCATCATCATCATCAGGTCTATATTTCGAAGGCCACTCCCTGCGATCTCCAATTACCCTTTCTTGCGATAGCTGATTACAACTTGCGACTGCAAGTTTCCTAACTTCATTACAAGCAATATCACAAATCTCTGATCTAAAACAAATAATACTTTGGAAGCGGACTGATGTGATGTATGATTCACCTTTCTGAACCCTACCACTGTTTTTTTAATAAAGCTTTTGCAGAACACTTGTAAACATTGTAACAGTTTAACGATATGATGATTTCATATATCAAATTGGTCCGCTTTGATGCTTAGCAGATTGACTTTACAGAACAGCTCCATCGATTTTTTTTGTCCAGAGTAATAGGCCTGTAAACGTTGCGCGTGTATGTTATTTATTCTTACCCGTTCTTGTAATTGAAATTGTGCTTCCTTAGCTAGAGAACCCCTAACTTCATCTATTAAATGGGACAAATTTTGCCCAAATCGGTGCAGCGGTTATCTCATAAAAATATTTCAATGTTTTACACGTAATTCAACAGAGAAATCCGAATGGACGCCAGGTTCTGCTTTTATGATGCGCTTGTGGTGTCACATGCGCATTCTTTTAGCTCTGTTTTATTGACGGCCGCTTTTACATGCTCCACAATATCTTATTTCACTGGCCGCCGTTTTGCGTGCTCGCCGGAGCTCGCGAATGGGCCAAACTCGGCCATTCCAGCATAGCAGCCCATTTTGCTACATGGTTTAAAAATGAAAGAAAGGAAGAATAAGAACGACATGGAGGCCACGCCACTGGTGTGCAAGGACCACGTGATATATGAGAATCGAGTGCGCGCTTTCTAATACAAAGCTGTATATATATATATATATATATATATATATATATATATTGTAGTGAAGACGAATGCCCGGCGCTGCAGCCACATCGCCAGTCATCCGGGAAGCGCGAGCGCGAGATTGCTTGAGCCGCTCTGGTTGAGACACGCTGCCAACGCTGCCCGCTGCTCTCTTGTACTGTGTTCACATTAGATTCTGGTGGAGGTGCTGCGGTTTCCCCCAACCTGGAATTACGCACCCGAACTCTGCCGTCCGTCGTGCCTGACGACCCCAGCCCGACATCCCCACCGGTTACTCCAGCCATCGTATGTGCCGGTGCCCAGCGTCAGCGGGATCCTGACATCTTCTGCGGCACCGATGAGAAAGACGTTGAAGATTGGCTGGAATCGTATGAACGCGCCAGCAACACTAACAAATGGGACGACACCCAGAAGCTCAACAACGCGATGTTCTATCTGTCGGGCGTCGCCAAGCTGTGGTTTCGAAACCACGAAGCCGATCTCCGCACATGGGCTCGCTTCAAAACCAGCATTGCAGACGTTTTCGGCTGCCCTGGCGTGCGCAAGCTTCGCGCTGAACAACGCCTGCGCAGCCGATCCCAGCAAACTGGTGAAACGTTCACCAGCTACATAGAGGACATCGTCGACCTCTGCCGGCGTGTCAACCCGACGATGGTGGAGGGGGACAAGGTACGTCACATCATGAAGGGCATTTCCGACGATGCCTTTCATATGCTGCTGTCAAAAAGCCCTGACACAGTTTCTCAGGTCATTGAGCTTTGCCAGAGTTTCGACGAGCTATGCAGGCAGCGTCTTCTCACACGGCGCCCACCTGTGTCCGATGAAAGCCTCGCGAGCGTGGCCGTGGCTCCTGACATGGACTCCCTGCTTTGCCAAATTAAAGAGTTCGTCCGTGCTGAGGTCGCTCGCCAGCTTTCGCTGCTGTCCTCAGCCACGTCACCACCCTCGTCTTTGCCGACCAACCTTCGCCAGGTCATCCAAGAGCAAGTTTGCGCAGCTCTCCCTTCTGCCCGCGAGACTCCACCGGTGCCGACTCCCGTTGCTTTTCCCGAGGTGACTTCACCTCTTAGCTATGCCGAGGCTCTCGCACGGCCACCATCTCAGACCTTTGCGCCTTTCCCATCAGCCGTGCCACTGCGTCCAGCCCCTCACTTCGTTCAGCCGCGGTACCCACACAGCAGTGGACAATGGCGCACTCCTGACAACCGCCCAATATGTTTTGCATGTGGTCTACCTGGCCACATTGCACGATTTTGCCGTCGCCGCCCAACATCCTACCGCCGTAGCTTCGACACCGAACCATACGGTTCACCATACCCGTCGTCCTCCGTGCCTCAGAACCCTGGCCAGATGTCTTCTTACTCGGACCACTGCCCTCTTGTTGACCGCCGTTCGCCATCGCCCCGACGTCGCTCGCTTTCACCGATGCGTCGTCGTCCTTCTACGCCGGAACGGGAAAACTAATCGCCGCAGTTCCAGAGGCGAGAACTGCGTCACCCACGAACAGCCCAAGGCCTCTCCCTTCTCCGACTAATATTATTGATGTATATGTGGACGGCGTCGCTGCACTCGCCCTCGTTGACACTGGTGCCGCAGTTTCGTTTATTAGTGCCACACTTTGCCGTTCGCTCAGGAAAGTTACGACGCCACTGTCAAACGTATCCCTTCGTACTGCCAGCGCAGACCGCATCACGCCTGCAGCTGCGTGTACTGCTCGTGTTGTGATCAACGGCCTCTTCTACATCGTCGAATTTTTGGTGCTGTGTTCTTGTTCCCATGATCTTATTTTGGGCTGGGACTTCCTTTCCGCTAATAAGGCCGTCATTGACTGTTCTCGTGCTGAGGTGGAATTTCAAACGCTGTGCGACGCCCCGCTCCTTGACGCTCATGAACCTGACGATAAAGTTTTTGTGGCCGAAGACGTTGCCATTCCACCGCACTCTTCTGCCCTAGCCACGGTGTCATGCAACCTTGTTGCTGATGCCAGCGCACTTTTTACGCCATCCGCCATTTTCGCTCGTCGCAAATGTTCCCCGCTGCCTTTCGCTGTTTTGGACGTTCATGCCGGCATCAGCAGACTGCTCGTCTCCAACCAATTGTCCTGTCCTCTCACTTTGCTTCGTGGGGAATGCGTTGGCCGCGTCCAGTGTGTCGACCCTGCTGCCATCATTGACATGCCAACTGGTTCCACCGCCACTCATGAGGTCGCCGGAATGACCTGTAACCCCGCGCAGGAGCCGACTTCGCCCGATGTTCTCCATAGCTCCATCGCCGACACGTTGACTGTTTCCCAACGCGCCCAGCTTCTACGCCTTCTCGACAAGTTCCGTTCGTCTTTCGATTGCCAGCATGTTCCCTTGGGCCGCACGTCAACTGTTTGTCATCGCATCGACACGGGTACTAGTGCGCCACTGCGCCAAAGACCCTATCGTGTATCCGCGACAGAGCGCCGTGTCATCGATGACCAAGTAGCTGACATGCTGAAGCGCGGCGTCATTCAGCCTTCGGATAGCCCCTGGGCATCTCCCGTTGTTCTTGTTAAGAAGAAGGACGGATCGATTCGATTCTGTGTCGATTACCGTCGTCTTAACAAAATAACTCGTAAAGATGTTTACCCTCTTCCGAGAATTGACGACGCCCTTGACTGTCTCCAAGGCGCGGAGTTCTTCTCTTCTATCGACTTACGTAGCGGCTATTGGCAAGTCCCCATGGCACCCGAAGACCAACCTAAGACAGCCTTTGTAACACCAGATGGCCTATATGAATTTCGTGTCATGCCTTTCGGGCTTTGCAACGCCCCAGCCACATTTGAGCGTATGATGGACAACCTGTTGAGTGGTCTCAAGTGGAAAACGTGCCTGTGCTACTTAGATGATGTGGTTATTTTTTCGCCCGATTTTCCCACCCATCTCTGTCGGCTGGAGGAAGTGTTACAGTGCCTAACTGCCGCCGGCCTTCAGCTCAACCTGAAGAAATGCCACTTTGGCGCAAGTCAGCTCACCATCCTTGGCCATGTCGTATCTAAACACGGTATTCTTCCTGACGCCGCCAAGCTCCGTGCATTTGCTGATTTTCCCAAACCTTCCTCCGTACGAGAACTTCGCAGCTTCCTTGGCCTCTGCTCTTACTTTCGCCGCTTCATTCGGAATTTTGCGTCCATCACCGCTCCCTTGAATCAGCTTCTACGGAGCGACTTGAACAATTACGCCTGGTCCCCTGCCTGTGACGATGCCTTCCAAGAGTTGCGTCGTCTATTAACATCGCCGCCTATCCTGCGTCACTTCGACCCGAGTGCTCCGATCGAAGTACACACTGACGCCAGCGGTGTTGGGCTCGGCGCTGTGCTCGCGCAGCGCAAATCTGGGTTTGACGACATTAGAATATATATATATATATATATACAGGGTGTTTCAGCTAACACTTTCAAAATTTCTTAAAGGTTGCCTGTGGCAGATAGCACAATTCTAGTTCATGAGCTGGTCTACTCGAAGAGGCGGACATTACTTGCAGAAGAAATTGAAATGTATAATCGAATAATTAACAAAAATTCAATAATTAACTTTTTAACTAGTTAACTGATGGCTCATGTTGCAATTTACAAATTGTAGCTGTGGAGTTCGCAAGGCGGATCCACTTGGAATTATTTCTCCGGATGACACCAGTTTCGAGATATTAATTCCCGAACTTTGCGGAGAAATGCATTCACGTTCCAGTTAGGTTCTTAACAAAACGTCGCTTTATGCATTGAAGCACAAAATTAACTGGAACGCTAATGCATTTCTCCGCAAATTTCGGGAATTAATATCTCGAAACTGGTGTCATCCTGAGAATTATTTCTAAGTGGATCCGCCTTGCGAACTCCACGGCTACAATTTGTAGATTGCAATATGGGCCATCAGGTAATTAGTTAAAAACTTAATTAGTGAATTTTTGTTAATTAGTCGATGATGCATTTCAATTTTTCGTGCAAGTAATGTCCGCCTCTTCGAGGAGACCACCTCATTAACTAGAATTGGGCTATCTGCCACAAGCAACCTTAAATAAATTTTGAAAGTGTTCGCTGAAACACCCTGTATATATATATATATATATATATATATATATATATATATATAATCATGACAAACGCACTTTGCAGCATCGCGGTAAGGCAGGCATCGGATCACCACCAGTCGTGGGCATCGGCGTACCCAGCGGCATCAATATTCACCGTCTCCTCCAAGGCTGCGTATCCACCTTTTAGGAAGAGTCGCCATCTCACAAGACGCCTTCCTCGATGTTACTCGTGGCGCGTGTAGAGGGGACCAAGTACGACGTGTCTTACACGTTAAGCTACTTATCCATCCACGACGTCCACCCAGACAATCGGGACCCTGTGCTGAAGCCGTGGAACAAGGCCGACGAACGCGTTTGCGGCAGCCGCATAGGACGTCCCAGGAGACGGTTCCCGTGGGCCGAGTGGGACCCGCTCGTGGAGATGGGTGTCAAGGAAACCGTGCCTGCGTGCAACACCATGCAAGCACCATGCACCGTGCAAGGAGGCCGGCACCTAATGGTGGTAGAATCAAGGGCCAGTATTTTGTAGCGATGCCTTTCCGATGCTAATGCCTTTCCGCGCTTGGTCAATGGTCAGAGTGACGGTCCGCTCACGTTATCAACGGGATCAGCCGGCCATGAGCGGTGGATGATAAAACTAGTATAGAATAAACAATAACGCATCGCTACAAAATACCGACCCAGGTTCACCGTACGCCTACTAATAGACAGGTAAAGCTCAATTTGGTAGTTTGTATATATCTCAGTACCGCTGGCAGCATGCTCCGTGGATAGACCTATGATTTTGCACTTCTATAGCATTGAAAAAGTCCCATTTACGGGTTGCTTTGTCGCGCGTAGAATAAACACGTTTTCTTGTCTTTTTTTTTACAAAGTGGTTCAAATAAGGTAAAGCTGTAGCTATAGCAAAAATAGTCATTTAGTGCATTATTCAACGGGGATATAACGCGGTTTATGGGCGAGATTGTACATGTTGTAACCCGTTAAGCTATCAGATGGTTTTTGCATGAATGGAATAAATTCACTTTTATAACAGTACGCTGATGACTCGCTCATTTACGATTCTTAAATGAAAGAAATGCGTTGGCAACCATAGAAATTGCGCACTATCGTTCATATTCCAATGCACCGCAATGTTTAAACACCGACATTATTGTTGAGTGAATTCCATATATGCCCCTTTAAATTACAGTCTCCCGCTTGATTAGCCTACGCACGGATGTGTGGTTATCCTGCTTATGGAACTCTGCATTCAACATTATAATGTTCGTAGGGAGAGTACGCAACTTCGGCGCATGTTGCGGCTTTGACACATCAAATTTTTTTTAGTCGTAACCTTGATGTGCATCTTGCCCTCGACGCTTCCACCCACCTTGATTTTTTTAGTGGCTTGGGCCTTATACTCGAAATCCATCCGCGGAGGCCGTATTTCAATGGGGAGGAAATACAAAAACGCCCATGTAGCGTGCATTGGGTGCACGTTAAAGAAATCCAGGTGGTCGAAATTAATCCCGTGTTCGGCCCTATATATGGCGTGCCTCATAATCAGATCGTGGTTTAATGGCGCTTACATGCACCTAGCGACATGGTTTCTCGAGAACACACTGGAAGTCGGCCTCAGGCAACCGAAAGTTGAGGTGTTTCCGAAACCGTGCGAATAAGAAAACCCATCTAAAAGGGGGTTAACGTTCAAGTAAACAGTTGTATAGAATAGAAACAATATAGGAACATAAGTTTAGTTAAAGAAAGGGCCAGTTAACCGTGAGGTCTCTGTCAGCATTATGATTAATTATCATCATCAGCAATGGCTCGAGCATCGTCGTCATCTTCCACAGCTTACAATTACTGTATATGCTCCCTACGTGAGCAGAGTTGCGCATAGGTCCACCATCTTCGCGCCGATGCATCCATGTTAAGCAGCAAAGCCACTCCTCTTGAATGCAGGATATGGCGCGGCTCAGCTGCCGATTCTGCTTGCTCCTTCGTTCCTTGAAGGCCAGGTGCAGGCATCAGGGCGCAGAGGCTCACGACGAATGTGGCGCGGCGGGCGGCAGTGCAAGCTATGGAAACTCTATGGTGCAGGCGCAGCCTTGAAATTAGCTTTCCCTCAAAAGGATGCTTTTCGCGCATGTGACAAGGTTTGGTGAATAGTAGAGCAAGCGGCGCGTTCGATGAGATGCGCAACTCTGCTCCCCGATTGGAGCATATACAGTAATTCTACCACAGCTGGCTCATTGCCACATGAACGCGCTCGTGCCACTGTTCGCTCGTTGGTAGTCGTCGTCTTCTTCTTCCACAGCAGGCCCCTTTGCCGCTCATCGTTCCAGCGTAGAATTTCACTTCTATTCTGTCATCGTTTTCGGGAGGCCGTGTTTACGGGGGTATGAGCCATTGCTTAATAAGGCGGTATGAGCCATTCATTGTTCGTGCCCTAACGCGCGCTCCGACGACGCGTTAGGATATGTCAGTATCTCCTCTTGGTGTGGTAGGAGATGGACGTACATTAAGCTAAGGTCTAGGGGCTAGCGCCATTAAAGACACTTAAAAGGAACATTAGGGTGGCCTAAAGTTTTTCTTTTTTTGCACGTAAAACCCAAGAATTAAATTTATTCCTTGATGCTTTGCCGCTGGTTGTACGTGATATACCTCGCAAACTTCACGGCGATCGGTAGCTGCTTTATATTACCCCGCTTTATATAATTCGAGGTGTCCTCGCTATGGTCCCTGCTGAAACCCTCCATTTCGTAAGAGTAAGATTTACCTCAGAAGAGGCTATCTAAATACATAGGAATGGTGAAATAGTTTTGTTTTGCATCCAATAGACCGAATTTGATGTTTGTTGCATTTCAGTTTCCTGCGTATGGCGCAGTCGCGCGAGCCCATCTTGAAAGTGATCAGCGATGCAGGCAGTCTAGGTATCTAGGCCTACCGAGGGCTTCGAGTGCACTATAGCACCCATACGCTTGCACGTTAACCGCGTTCACGAAGTGAAACGTCACTGTCACTTTTTGTCACTTGCAGTGCTCCCTAACTTGGTTTTAACAGTGCATTTCAAAAGCAGCGTTCATTATCGTTATGTATTGTCAACGCAGTTCAGAGGAGCCGATTACAGGTGGTGTGGAAGCTGGCGTGAGCATGTTTCACAATGCCGACAAGTGTGGCTCAGAGGCTTCTCCCGAGTACAGCGTCGGTGTTTTGGGGGTTAACCCGCCCATCCACCCGCGTGACACTCTGCCGTATCTGTTGACGTTGCTGAACTCTATCAATGCTGAGTGCAACAGTGATGTGGACGGCTTCGCAAGGCTACATGCGAGGTAAGGCAAAAACCAGGCCAGCTAAAACACCGCAGTGAACTAGTGGCCTCTTTTATTACTATTCCATTTTGGCCAATTCGTAAGAGGTACTATGATTGAAGGCCAGCTATTTCCTCGAGTCAGAAACGCGTCCCGATGTGCCGCCGAGGCCGGTGTGAGCTAATCCTTTAGCGTAGTCCTTCAATATGAGGTAATCCTTAAGCGAAGGGATTGTAGCAGCTTGGGCAAATTAAATACAATTGTTGGGTCTTTGAGAGGGGCATGTTGGTTGTTTATCAGGGACCAGAGCTCGGCGCCTTGGCTTTACAGCAAAAGCTGTTATCAGGGAAAAGGAGAGAAGGTATAAAACTGCCAACACTAAACAGTAAATTTCTGGATCGGATATTCCGTGTTTTCTCTCAGACGCACGCATCTTGGAAGTTCAAAACAAACAAAAAAAGAAAAAAAAAGACCGCATCAAGTATACAACTCTTCGACTGAGTAATGTAGAAAAGATATATTTTTATATGCTACATATATTAAGTAACATCATGTGGACTTCGGTTTTAGAGTGATATGACTGCATAATGACGCGGAAAAGCTTTCCGTGACCACTTGGCCATCGAGGACGTCCACCCAGACAATCGGAACCCTGTGCTGAAGCCGTGGAACATGGCCGAAGAACGCGATTGCGGCCGCCGCATAGGACGTCCCAGGAGACGGTTTCTGTGGGCTGAGTTGGACCCGCTCCACGAGATTGGTGTCAAGGACACCATGCCTCAGTGCGACACCATGCAAGCACCATTTTGGAAGAGGTAGACATTAGTAGCACGAGAAATCGAAACACATATTCAACTAATTAACAAAAATTCAGGGCAAAAACGCCCGTGTGCTTGAATTGTAGTGCACGTTAATAAACACCAGGTAATCAAAATTATTCCGCAGCCCTCCACAACGAGTTGCCTCATAATCAGAACTGCTATTTGCACGTAAAACCCCACAAAGAAGAATACCATTGGTAACTTATCGTAAATTCCAAGACGAAAAGGAAAGCAAGAGGCCGAGGTCTTCTTGACTGTTTCCCTTTTCTGTGGACTCTTAAATTATGCCGCAGCCATGAAAAAGAGACCACATAACTCGAGTAATAGTTGCCAAAGGAAATTTCCTACCGTAGTACGTGGTAATAGATGAAATATCACAAGAGGACACCTGCTATGCAAATACAGTGAAACTTCACTTCAACGAACTTCAAGGGACCCCAGGTAAAAGTTAGTAAAACAGAAAGTTCGCTGAACTGAAATATCTATGTTGCAACTTGTTATCAGGAGGTAAATAAAACATCAGTTGACATGTAATTTGAACCCATTTATTTGCAATGCTGCTTATTCGAATGCGAATTTCTACTTATTTAGCATGTTTCGAAGAATGCAGTAATCGTTTGCTGCACTTAAGACTGCAGTGGTCATGAATTGAGTTACTGTGTCCAAGCTCTCGTAAACCTTCTCCGGCACAACACTCTGCCGGACAGCGAAGGACTTAACTTTTTTCAAGTACATCAGTGCTTGTTTAGCTGAAACTCTTGGTGCTTCCTCTTCAATCAATGCGGGAAAAAGAGGACGATAACGACAGAAATTCGCGACAAACTGCTAGTAACAAATATACCCAAGAACATGCATCCCCTTTACAAAGGGCAGACGCATGAGTAGAGCAGAGAAAATGATCCGAAGCTATATGGCTCAGACGACAGCGCAGCCTTCGTAGACGCGGCTGAATACCCACACAGAAATAGCTACGTGGCAGTAGTCGTATATCACACCAAAAAAGCCCCTTACAAGCGTGTCAGTTAATACCAAACATTCCGAGACAGCAGAAGAGGTAGTCATTGCACTACCATTGGTCTCCACAAACGCTCAATACATAATTAGCGATTCTCAGGCAGCCATTAGAAACTATGCTAAGGGTAGAATCTCTCCTGAGGCGTTGCGCATCATCATAGTCAACAAAGCAAAATTCTCTAACGCAGAGAAGAACGGCAGGCAATTGCTCTGGTTCCCAGCACATACGACTCCAGGCATTCAGGCAATCAACCCCAACGAGGTAGCACACCGTGAAGCTCGAGGTCTTACTCGCCGAGCTGAAGAAGGAGTGACTTCCATCGGTCAGGGGAACGCGGAGGAGGAGAACTGGAGAGAAAAAGACAGATTAACAAGATTTAGCGATATTACAAAATTCTATCAAAATCAAAGGCGAATATTACCACCGCCTCACACTAAACTGAACATAACTGAGTCCGTTGCATGGAGGCGATTGCAAACAGAAACCTATGTGAATCCCATGCAGCTAAAGACTTTCTACCCCGAGATATACGCCAGCGATATATGCAAGCTATGCAAGTCTGCTAGAGCCACCCTTCAACACATGTTGTGGGGATGTAAAATATATCAAGAAAAACTGGCAGTCTCCCCGGAAAATCTAGGGCCGTGGTGGTCGGCCACGCTACTCAGCTCAGAACTCCTTGACCAACTTTGGGCCGTCCAGCGAGCCATGGATGCCGTGCGGGAGCAAAAGCTCCCAGTGGCCATCTAGGCGGCCCCAGGCCCGGGCCTCCCAATCGCCGGATTTCAAATAAAGTTATGTCACTCACTCCTCCACAAGGGTTACTTCTCTTAAACATCCAGTTTTTCGTGTACACACGCGCTTCCGTTTGGTACTCATAACTAGCACGCGGTTGCAGGGCTATGGCTGCAGCTGTCACTGCGGCTGTGGCTCCGTTTGGTTATGAAAGTACGTACGTAGCCAGCCAATCCAGTCCAAAGCCGAAGGGGTCCGACTGGTCGGCACGTGGTATGCAGCGCCGTTATTAGCGTAAAATAATGGCCTGCGCGATGAGCAGCCGGTGGCGCGCCGCTGGCGGAACGTATCGCGAAGGCCACGGTAAAGCTATGCTACTGAAAGTGTGGTTGTACTTGTGATCAATAAACGTGGGAGGCATTGGATGGTGTCACAAAATATGTTCGTAGAACTGAAATGCGCGCTGCACTATATTTCGTTAAACTGAAATGCTTTAGCATTGGGTCCAATGGCGCTTTGGCAGGGAATTTTTAAAAGAATTTCGTACAACTGACTAGTTCGTTTAACTGACGTCCTGTTCAAGTGGTATTTTACGGTAATTAGAAAAGAAAACAAACAAGGGGACGCCAACTTAACAACGAAGCTATAGAGAAACCGGGTCGGTGCGCGTTAGACACGCTCCATCCCACATCGTAAAAATCCGCAATAACCCAAAGTTCCTATAGTGGCTTTCGCCTCGAAAGCCTATAATTTTCCGTGAGCTGAGTCGCTTGACTATATGGTCGTCAAAGATGGTCCTACGTAAAACGTATCGCCTCGTGAAAGTTACCAGTCGTACTATCCCAAGGGTTCGAACGAACGAGAAAGTTCTTATCCACCCGAATGTAGCACGAAGTCACAAGGCAATCCCATACGGGTTTCTCAGAAAAAGCTTCCCAATTGAAGAAAACTTCGCCCTGCTTCGCTGGTCGAAGCCGGGACCAAAGCCTTTCCGGTGTGGTCTTTCTGCCGTCTTAGCTAACCAGGAGTCTATCTGCACGCAGTACGAAGGCAAATCACTCGTCAACTCGAAGCACAAGGAGTCGAGTGAATTAGAATTTTCCCTTGCATGAACCTTCCTCCACCATGCGCGCTAAGGCGGAACATATCTCCAATGTTTGTCTATGTTCTTGGAGTTGTCGATTAATTCACCGTCGTGCTACGATCTGCTGTCCTCCTGGTTATCTCAGATGGTAGGAAAACCACCCCAGAAAGGTGGTGGTTTCGGGGTCGACCTCCCAAGACCAGAGCGAATTTTAAGTGCGGAGCACTTTAGGGGCCCGGGATGTCGTCCTTCGCAGGTGGGTGTCACGCTCAACACAGTCTACGTAAGACATAAAATTCCCATAAAGTTGGCATAAAAACGGATAAAGTAAACCAACTAAGTATAAAATAATATAAAATAAGGAGAACATCATGAATTAACGCATTCATTAACACAAATTAATGAAAACTCGATCGAAAACGCCAAGCTTACACCGAAACTGGTCAAGAGAGGGCACCACAGCTCACAAGTGCCGTTCCGGCGCTCCGGGACACTGATTCCCGCCATGGACGCCGAACAGCAAGCACGCTTGGAGCGACAGCAGGCGCTCGCCCATGAAAGACAGCGCCGACGCAGGGCTGATCAAGCGGTGCGCACCCGAGAAGCTGAAGTTGCTCGCGACCGCAGGCAAGCTAATGCCAACATTGTGAAGGCCCAAACACATGTTGCACGCCAGCTTGTGTTTCCTAAGCGAAACACCAGCGAATCACTGCTCCGCACTTCCCCAGCTTTCACGTAGAGTGGAACTGCATTTTTTTTCAACTTGGAAGCTGCCATTCTGAGAAAACCGTAGGGGTTTCCTTTGTAGCTTCGTGCTACAGTCGGATGGATGACAATTTTTGTTTTCAGGAACCTTCCTTTCACTTTGTGTGCTTCCGCATAACTGATTTGCCATTTCCGCAAAGCTCTGAAAGACCCAATTGCCTTCCATTACAAAATTATACAAATCTGATCTCTAAACGCATTAGTAATAGCGTTTTATTTCGTCGTGCACGCTTAGAAGCGAGATTGTTGGAAGTAAATATAATAGTGTACATACGCATCCCTGTTCGCGTATGCTGTTGTTGCGCACTACAAGACCCGTCCCTTCTTTTAGAACATGGTCTCTAAACCTTCAGTATTTAACTATTCCTTTATCAGAACTTCTTCGTAGAAAAACCCTCTTTCCTAGAAGTGTAAAGGATAAGGCTCCCCTTCGCTCGTTCTAAAGGCATTGAAATGATCATAGGTATTCTGAAGTATATTCCATTAACTGTGCAGAACAGAACATTACCAGTTTCAGACAAGCTCAAGCCCTCAAGCAGTTGTCCATGTTCACTGCAATACAGCTCGTTAATCTGCTGTAACGATTTCGAAATTTCCTGTGTCGGCACAGGAAAGTTATGTTAAACTACGCCAGCACGTGAGCTCGATGCCATTTCTTCGCTTTACGTGCCGCTGTGCGTAAGTCGGAGCATGCATCCACGATTTATTTATTGGTCGTTTACGCCATGCAGGGGACCACGAGAACTCGCCATTTTATGCAGTGTTGCCTGCCGAATCGGCCGGGCGCATTCTTTGATTGTTTCCTATCGAGGCAGGCCCTTTCATAAGCGTCGCCCAAACGGCGACAGTGCCCGACACCGGCAGTGACGCGAGGACAAAGCAGCTCACTTAGAAGCAACCGACCACAACCGCCACCCTTCGTTAGAAGCGAGAATAGCGCGAAGGCCATTCTCCCGACCCTGGCAAGATGACTGTCGGAGGGCCAGAAGCTAAGTCACCGACTTTCGTGGAAGGAGTGTGAACCCCCTGTTTCCGGATTGCCTCGTCCTTGCTTCGAAGGTGCAACATTAGAGGCGGAGCTCAGCGAACAATACGACCCCTCTGATTGGCCGCATCAAGGTCATCTGATTCCCTAGTGGGGTCGACTAGGGAAGGCGAATGTTTTATAAGGAGACACTTTGAGTGCAGTGGTGTGTGCATTTTTCTTTATCTTTCTGTCTCCCCTTACCCCTTCCCCAGTGCAGGGTATACCAAACTGGATACCCACCTTCCGGTTAACCTCCCTGCCTTTCCCATCTCATTTATCTCTCTCTCTCTCCTGTCTCGGCTATAGATAACACACGCAGTTATCGCGATTAACTCTCTTCGTGGTCCTGTCACACACAATCGCATCTTTCCTCGTCTTATACCAGGTTGGCCCCGTCCAGAGTAGCCGGCAGTACGGCGTTGTACGCACGGAACGGCGCAAATTGACGACAGGATGCGCCCGCCGTCTCGCGCAGCGCCGCACTTGTGCATGCCGTCAACTCGGGTGCACCTTGTCCCAGCCTATTTGGGAGAACATCCCGAAGCTCTGCAGGTGGCCCTATTGTCACCTCAGCTTTGTTTTTCTACACTGACGCTGTGGTCGTGTCGACTGCGTCACCAGCGTCTTTAAGTGCGCTCCCTTCGCTAGTACGATGGTTTTACTAGACGTATGGGAGCGCAATGAGGGCCTCGATACGTTGAAGTGCTGGTCAGTTTGGGCAAGGCTTGTCGAGGATGTTCCCGGCTAGCGCAACGAGCTAGTCTCCGCGCTGTAATCCCTCGGACGATAGTGCAGCTAAACTGTGGCCACGTATGCTGCGAGTGCCAGCACTTTTCTTTCGTTTTTGGGGGGATTCTTTCAATGTATTTGTGCGAATGTAGTATTTTTATAGGTGCATTAGACACAGTTTATTGGGATTGAAGTGTGTTGCTGAGTTCATTGCATGGGGGGAGCGTCGTTTTAGTGGGCGATGGTAATGGGCAAACTATAACTGAGCCCTGCACTCTAATTTCATTTATGCTGTCTTTCTTTTCTATTTTCTTTTTTTCCTAAGATACTGGAAAAGGCAGTGACGAGATCGTATTCTGTTTAATAGCTACAACGTGATCTTGACAATCCTGCGTGATTACATGGTGGCTGGGCCAGGCAAATGGTTTAGTTCATGTGCTCGGCTGTAATATACTGAAACGGAATCTATACCATGGCAGCAAAGGGTTAGAAGGAATTGCACACCGAGTTGCTTGAAACGAAGTCTTTCAAAAGCTGCCAGGGTTCATCCTTCCTTTTGAAGGATTCTTTGGGGAATAGCCGCGAAATACGAACACATCCTCACATACATAGAAATGTGTTCGCATTGGTTACCTGGTTACCTAAGAGGTACTTGTGGACTGCTCGTTCTGGAGGATAATGACTATGATTAAATGAAATGAAAGAAATTCTTGGGTTTTACTTGCCAAAACCACGATTTGATTAAGGCACGCCATAGTGGGGGACTTCCACTGAAATTTGACCACCTGGGTTGCTTTAACATGCACCCAATGCACTGTACACTGGTGTTATTGCATTTCTAGTGTTGTGTGTCAAATTTCTTTTTCTAAATTTGAAAAACTACGGCAGCACGTGAGCTCGATGCCATTTCTTCGCTTTACGTGCCGCTGTGCGTAAGTCGGAGCATGCATCCATGATTTCTTTTATTTGTCGTTTACGTCATGCAGAGGACCACGAGAACTCGCCATTTTATGCAGTGTTGCGTCCCGAATCGGCCGGGAGCATTCTTTGATTGTTTCCTATCGAGGCAGGCCCTTTCATAAGCGTCGCCCAGACGGCAACAGTGGCCGACACCGGCAGTGACGCGAGGACAAAGCAGCTCACTTAGAAGCAACCGACCACAAACGCCACCCTTCGTTAGAAGCGGAAATTAGCGCGAAGGCCATTCTCCCGATCCTGGCAAGATGACTGTTGGAGTGAAAGAAGGTAAGTCACCGACTTTCGTGGAAGGAGTGTGAACCCCCTGTTTCCGGATTGCCTCGTCCTTGCTTCGAAGGTGCAACATTACAGGCGGAGTTCAGCGAACAATGCGACCCCTCTGATTGGCCGCATCAAGGTCATCTGATTCCCTAGTGGGGTCGACTAGGGAACACGAATGTTTTATAAGGAGACACCTTGAGTGCAGTGGTGTGTCCTGACGTGTTCTGATATGTACTCGGACATGTAGTGAGCTGAGAATTTCAAACTGCTCCCCCATGGAGCTTGCGTCCATATTTGGAGCCACTGTAAATATGTAGAATAAACCCTTTTTTCTATAGTTCTTACTCCCAGATGTACTCATCCCTATGGCTGAAGGATCACCGGCCTAAACGCTACCCGAGTCCCAACAACAGACACACTCTTGGGATATGCTGGCCATTTCGATAACGCGAGCTCTTATTCCACCTATAAATACCTTGCACTTCCTGCTCTCGCATAATTGTGGATTATGCTGCATTGACGTGGTCATATTTTTTGCATTCGCAGAAACGAAGTTCCCGAATGCAGTTGTTCAGACAGGAGTACATGTATGATCGAGCTGCTTGAAATAATGAAAAAGCTATTGATAATTTTCGCAATTTGAATGAACTTTTGATTTTGTTCGTCTTGTCAGAAATCCCAACTTCACTGTATCAAAGGGAAGTAAACTAGGTCCCTCACTGTAGCCTAACCAAGGGGTCAGCGTAACAGTGTTTATCAACAAAGAGGTTATTATATTCTTCGCAGTATCAACTATGTTTTTATCTGCCTTTCATACGCATTCTTCTCTTTCAGCGGGCTTGTTTTGCAAGAGCTGAAATTTTACATTATTGCTGACTACAGAGTGTTCATTTTTAAGTTTTACGGAATTTTTAGAAGTCGCCTGTGGCAAGTAGCATAATTCAGATGATTGAGCTAGCTTATTCAATGAGGCGGACATCAGTAGCACGAGAAATCGAAACACATATTCAAATAATTACCAAAAATTTACTAATTAACTTCTTAGCTAATTACTTTACGACACATGTTGCAATTAACGAATTGTAGACGGTGAGCTTGTGAGTCGTATCCAATTCGAATGAATTTTCAGAATGACACCAGTTATGAGATATGCGCCATGAAACTCGGCGTAATAATGCACTGTTGTGCCACGTTTTTACCAAAATTCTGTTTTATACATTGAAGAACAAAAGTAACTGGAACACCCATTTATTTCGTCTCACACTTTGAGAAATCATATATCGAAATGGCACAAACAACGACAAACACTCCGTATGTGCCACTATCATCATCAACAGTACCCTCATATTGGCTAAGCCTATAGCGCAATCCAGCGCCGTCCTGTGTCTCTGTCACGTGCCTGTCTTTTTTTAATTGTGCAATAGGCTTAGCCAATATGAGGAAACCGTATCAACTAGACCAAGAATCAGCCTTGTTGATCACCAGCACGTCTGCCTATATTTTGTTATGCTCCTGCCCTTTTTTAAACGCGCGTTTACCCTATAGCCATCTCCTGGACTTGGCCTCGTGCCTCGCCTTCTTTGTTTCGTTAACCGAGTACCTCGGCACGCTTGTCGTAGGGCTATTTTGTTCGCTTTAAACGTTAGACGTTCGTTTCTACGTTCGCGATGAGCTCCGGAAGCAGCACGAAAAAAAAAAAGCCCAGGGAATGTTCTGTGCAAGAAAAGATGGACATTCTTTCTCAAGTGGACGCTGTAAAAAAGCAAATCAACAGTGCAAAGGTGTCGGGGATTGCACCATCAATGGTTGCAACAATGTTGAATTACCGACAGAAGATCACTGAGCTCCACCGAGGATCCCAACTTGCTCCATCCAGGAAACTGCTCCGACTAGGAAACGTCCAAGATGTGGATGTTGCAGTGCTGACTTGGTTCAATGACGTTCGCAAGGTGTGCCGGTGTCAGGGCCCAAGCTGGAGGAGAAAGCCTGGCAATTTGCCCATGCCTTGGACATTATGGGTTTCGAATTAAGCGCTGGATGGCTTCAACGTTTCCATGAAGGAACGGAATCACCTGGCAAGTGGTGTCACGTGAAGAGAAGTCGGCAGATGCAGGGAGTGCGGCTGCGTGGAGGGACGGCAAGTTCCGCGAAATCGTCGCTTCATATTCTGCAAATGACATTTTTCAATGCTGATGAAGCAGCATTTTTCTACCAGATGCTCCCTGATAAGACTATGCATTTTAAGGGATGCAGTTGCGTGGGCGGAAAGCAGTTCAAAGTCCGAATTTCTCGGTTGCTCTGCTGCAATGCCTATGTACCAAGAATCTAACGCCCCTTGGTGATGGGCAAATAGAAGAGGCCCCGCTGCATGAAGAATGTCGTGTCGCTACCGTTGCGATTACTGAGTCAATGCACCCGCGTGGTTGACGCGAGATATATTCTCAGAGTAGCTAATCAGTGTCGACGATCACATGAGGAGCGGGGGCAGGAGAATCCTCATTATTGCTGATAACTGTCGGCGCACCTGGTTAATGTTCGGTTAACAATTGTGCGGCTGGAATTCTTGACTGCTGCTCGGCCATGGACTCGTAAAGACTCATTACGGGAGGCGTCTCGTTCAGCGACTGCTGATTAATCTTCGAATGGAGCGGCCGACGTCCATCATTGGGCAAGAGGGGGCGAAATGGTTACAGGGGCCTGGTGGAGCGTGACAGCAACCACCATCCAGAACTTCTGGCGGAAGGCAAGCCTGCTTACGATGCCACCTGAACTTGAAACACTGAAGAAAGCGTTGTGAGCGACCTATGAGATTAAGTCGCAGAAAGGCTCACTATAGATGCATCGGTAACGCTTAAAGACTACGTGCAATGCGACGACGATGTATGCATGTGAGCTGAACAGACGACCGACGAGAGCTGTTCGTCGGGATGAAGGTAACATCGACAAAGACACCGATAGCGAAGACGACACTGAGAGAGCGCCCGCGAGCCAACGCGAAGAATCAGTGTCCAACGCCGACGTAATGGAGTGCGTAAGAAACATGCGCACTTACCTTGCCAGGAGGAGCAGTGCCACTGAAGCAGTGCGCGCGGGCGGCAGCAGATGCTGCCACCCGCGCGTTTTCTCGACGGGCTTCTTTCTTCTCTGACCCCGCCAATCTGGACTCCACCCCCAACCCAATCTACTCGTTTACAGATATTACAGCCTACTATCGATTCGGCCACGAATTTTGCCCCCACCCGTGTAGAGGCCTCAAAAAGCAGGAGGAGCGCCTCGTGCTCCGCCTCTTTACCAACATTATGCTGTGCCCGGCGGCTCTCACACATTTCGATCCGGCCTATACTGGAGCTTGCCCGCACTGTGCGGATAAGTCGTCGCACCTCTACCAGATTCTGTGGGCTTGCCCATCCAACCCTCTATTCCCCCCCTTACCCAACCCTGCCCGGGAGGACGGGGAGGCTGTCCTGCTTGGCTGCTCAGACCTACGGGCCCAAAGGCCCTAGTTGAGCGCGCGCAGGAGGCGGCTACCGCCACTGTGGTCCCGTATTAGGGACTGCACCTATAGTGCTTGTAAGGGGCAGCCTCTTCAGGGTTCACCCAAGCATACCTCCTTGTTCTTTTTGTATGACAAATAGAAGGTTTTCACCACCACCACCAACAGCTATAAGCGTTCGTTCGGTACCAACTGCAAGGCGATGTGCTATGTCGGGTAGGGTGCGACAAAAATCGGTAACTGATGTATAGTTTCTTTTTAAGGAGAAAGCCTTAAGTGGCTTATTTCAATGGCTCATACAGAAAAAACGCGTCGTCTGGTCCAATCGTACAAAAACTATGGCTCATACGAGAGTCGTCCCCTCGAATCGTGTAAAAGCTATCATCAGCAATGGCTCATACCCCCCCCCCCCCCCTAAGCAAGCAAAAAATGCAAAGCTCATCCCTCTAGTAATGCAGAGGCTACAAGCCCTCGGCAAAGTGACACGTACAGTGCATACATTCATTAGAATCACGCATGAAACGTTACACCTCATCATCAGGAATGGCTCATACCCTCGGAAGCAAGGAAGCATGCAATGGCTGAAAATGAATGAAGAAAAGAAACAATGAGCGAAAGACCGAAAGAAAGAGAGAACGAAAGAAACAATGAAGCAGGCTTTAGGTAGTACATTAGGTGCTCACATGTGTCGTTGAGGAGGACGACCTAGAGGGCCATACGTTTATTTCACTGTGCGGCCCCTTATGTTTTGCAATAAATGTGACCCCTCCGATCGTATAAGTTAATGCATTACCACGTGTGCAGCAGGGTTTTGCCTTCGCCTATTACAGGAGTTTACCATGCTGCCGAATTTTATTGCAATAGCAATTATATGGACACTCCCAGCGGATTTCTGCCATCGGCTTCACCGTGAGGTTGCGTATAAAGACCAAGGGCGATAATATCGTCGCCGTGCGTCGTATGCTGCATGTGCGAGTGAAAGAGCGCGAGGGACGGGCGCTTTCACGGAGAGCGAACGCATGGCGGAGCGCAAATGCGACGACATCGAAAGGCCGTGGGGGCCTGGGAGGGGGGCGACGCTGTGCTGCAGCACCAAATGCGCATCTTGCAACCGGGCGCAAGGGGAACTGGTGACTCATTCTCCCACGTGAAAGGAAAGCGGGAAGGCAGCGCGGGAGGGAGGGGGTGCAACTTCTACTCTGCCACCAACTGCGTACTTGTATTTTGCGCCGGTGCGGGCTGTCGCGCGCGCCTTGAAAGCGATCTCTACATGGCTCTTACCTTTCTAGGCGCTGTTCTTTCGCCGCTCGGTTTGCGTTGAAGCGATAGACCGTACGAACCTTCGCTCGCTGCTGCGGCCGCGCTTGCTCACGCCAGTGTTTTGACAGTGCATTGTTTTCTGCGGTCATCGAGTGTGATGTATTCGTGTTTGCTTGTGCGCGCTGACACCATGCTTGTTAATTCAGTGAGTAAGCGAATGTGTCCAAGTTTATGCAGTCGATTAAGCCACTATCCCTACTCCGTATAGCTCTCTACTAATTTGATATCGCAATGGATGGTTTCCTTTCCGGGCGAAACTGCGACATTTTTTTATTATTGCGAGAGCAATAATATCGACACTCCACTCGAATTTCCGTCTTCGCCTTGACGCTCCGTACAAAGTCCAAATGCGATACCAATAAAAGGTCCTCGGGCGGGTGCAGTGCGGTATGCCGAGTGCGGTATGTTGTGAGTGCGAGTGCAAGTTCGCGAATGTGAGATGAGTAGGATGGTGGCTGGATGCGCGCCGTCTTCCTGCGCGTCCTATGTTACATGTTACATGCCACATATCACGTGTTACATGTCACATGATAGACTGCGCGATAGGGGTGGAGAGCACGGCTGTCCGCGCGGGATTTTGTATTTAGCGCATACGCGGCCTGCACGATGTATGTTGCAAGTTATTTGGGGGAGTTCCAAAGCTACGGGCGAGCCGAAATTGTTGGTGGCTTTGTGTGCGCTGTCTACCAGCGCGCCTAGCAACGGAGGTCGCGTAATCTACGTTTCGGAGACGTGGTGAGGCAAAAGGCCGCCCGAAGCGCTCACTCGCCACTGCCGGCGCCACTGTGAATCAGTTCATGGCGGTTCACGCGATGTTCAGAAATTGTGCAGCTTCATTTCTGTGGTGCAGGCAGAGCGCGACACTTGAAACGAATGCGAGGTGCAGACGTGGTGCAGGCGTCATGTTATGTCCGACTAATGTGCACGGAGTGCGCTAGTTTGAGAGGTCCTGAACAGTAGGTATGATCGGCTTCTGGGTCGTAAATACACGCCACGCTTGCGTATATACATCAGACGTGCGTAAGCGGCGTTGTAACGGTGCTCGAGCCCGTGTGCTACGTCGTCAACTGTGCTGCTGCTTCGCACCGGTACTCTTGCACCAAGGCGCCACCTACAGTAGAGTCGGTGCAGAAAAATCATGAACCAGCCCTGCACCTTTCCGGCACCTTTTGAAACGAACTGCGTCCTTAAGCGGGCGCCATTGCTGCATCGCTGAAACGAATGGCCGGGTGCAGCACCTCGTGAACTGGTTCAGGCGGTGCAGGCGATTCGAACGTACTACCTCTTATCACGCCAGCGTTGTGGCAGAGAGTGCTGCAACAACACTGGCGAGAAAGGAGCGCGACTGACATCGGTTCATGTTTGTTTGTGTGCGTGTGACACCATGCTAGTTTTGTCTACTAGAAAATTGAATGATGCAATGTATGGGATCTATAAAACAACGAACCTTAATTCGTGTGATTGGTGTTTTTACACGAAAGTGTTTTATCCCGGGTTTCACGACTGATTTCCGGCAGCGGATGTAAAGCCCGCCATCTGCGAGTGGTGAAGCGAAGAACTGCATCGGGACACTAATGAGGACTGACAGGGAGCACTTCGGTAGTCACAGCTCTTGGAGACTCTATCCAGCGCGATGTAGCCATATAATGAAGAACCAAGTGTAAACGGCTTCGTGACTTTGTAAACTTGTCATTTTCAACGAAGTACTGTGAAATGAATAATAAAATAAACATTATTAAAAGTGTCCGAAGGCTCGATTCGAACCTCTTGTACAAAAGCCCGACCTTGAAACCAGTACGCCACGGACGCATGCACCGACGCGCGGCTTAGAACGCCCTTGTGAATTTCTCGGGGCCAAGTCAGCGCGTTGAGACGCTTGGCGCGTTTCAACTCCGTTCGCCAGCAGGACGCCGTGCGCGAAGCAAACAAGCAACTCGGTCGCCGTTCGGTGAAGCGATCCGTGTATTCATGAAGCAAACATGCAACAGCTTCTGTGAAGACACGTTTGACTTTCGTGTTCTAACGATTCCTATGAAAGAGGGATCAACCACTTTTTTCTATCGCTATCGATCTGTCTCCTAAACCTGGGCTTTTCATGAGTAATATCCGAAGTGAAAGGTGTAACTAAATGCACGATACCCGCTTCACCTACGAAAATGATCAAGATAAAACGTAGGGTCGAAAAATAAACGATGACGCAGTCGACAGGCTCCGAACCTGTCCATTAGAACCCCAATGGGTTTAAAGTCTATCGCCGTAACCACTTGGCCACGACTGCTGGAGCTGTACACATGCACGCAATTATCACTACATAGTACAAATTCAGTTGCAGGTTGCTCTTTTTTTATTGCTTGTGTGCGCTGAGATAACAAGTGCGAAGGGCCCTTGACATTTTTTCCAAGTAGAAGAAAGCTTTATTTTATCATTGCTTTGTTGTCTGAAACTTTTTTACGAATAAAATTGACAGAAAAACCTTGATTTTACGTGCATGAACGCCGATCTGATTGTAAGGTACGCCGTAATGGGGGACTCCAGAATAAATTTCACTTTAAGCTTCTTTAACGTGCACATAGCGTCACATCACTAGCGTCTTTGCAGAAGACATCAACAGATTTCATCAACTGTGATGTGCTCATGTATTATGTGCGCCCGTGGCACCATGCTTGTTTCGACACCTCGTCACGTCCAGGAAAAGTTTCACATTGCTTCAACACCACGCAACATGGACCCTAACCTACATTCCGGCAGGAGGAGAGCGACGGCACAATATATATGAAGAAAACATTCAGACTCCAAACGGCGGCCCGTTGTACGGACGCCAACGTGTACGGGACGAAGAATAAAGGCGCAGTGGCAGTGGTCTTCGACCACCGAGGCCAGATTACCTCAGCTGCATCGACCCGTCCCGGCACGATCACGGAAGCCCATGAGCAGGCCATCGCGTTATCCATCCCTGAAAGCCAACACGCACACAAACCACTGACAATCCTCACGGATTGGGAAGAATCCTACTGGGAAGAAAAGGAAGACCTGCTGCACTAGCACTAGCCCAAATACCCAAGGGCGACACTGAGGACCTCATCACCCAAACGATCATCTGCATACCAGGCCACGCTTGCATCATGAGAGAGCACCTCGAGGCTTCATGCATAACCGAGCACCCATCACGCCGACTGCAGAAGATGCCGACCCAGTTGACCTCGAGTATTCAGCCATCCTGAACTACCACAGAGAGAGTCAATTGCGATATCCACCACCCCATCGAAAACTAAAGACGGAGAAGGCTGCTGCCTGGCGTAGGCTCCAAACAGGCACTTACACGAACCTACACATATTACATCGCATACACCTCCCAGCCTACAGGGACGAATGCCCGTGGTGCGGGGCTAAACCAACCCTGTACCACATTAGGTGGGAGTGCATGCTACACAACATAGAACACCAAGAGGGAGCAATGGGGGGTGCGCCCGAGTGCGCCGCTGTTCTTATGGTACAAATGCTGGAAAATGGGTTTGTGCTTCAGTTTCCTCGTAACAGAATTATGTTTTCTCGTACACACAAATTACAATCCGACGCTACCATGTGTATTGGTTGTGTTCAAGTCGGAATTTACTATTTTTATGACAAATTGTACTGTGAGAAATTAAATTTTGTTCACTAACGCCTTGCAGCATGCGGAGGGCCTGCACGGTCGGGGTGGTTTAGGATGATTTTCTCCACCAGGGACGCCGGCACCTTCGCTGACACCGACGCCGTATTTTCTGCGACACGGGGCCCTTAATGCTATCGCGTTAATATCCTTGTCTCTGTGTAATATCACAGGTGACTTTGGTATTCCATATCTGGCCCGTACTTGAGCCTTGAGACAACGGCTGGTTAATCAAATAGTTAACCATCTCTCTCGGTCTTTGCGAAACTTTATTCTCCAGCTGCCTTATTGCGTCAAAGCGTTTTAGGGTAAGACCCGAGGAGAAAGCAGATAGCAGGTAGCTGCACTAAGTTTACAACGGAAGAGAGGAAAAAGAAGAGCAGCACTGAGGCCACGCTCTCACGCGCTGGCGCGAGAAGCCCCCGTGGCATAGAAAAAACCTTGCTCGAGCCTCGCGCGTTCGAACAGTTTGACCACCGTGAAGCGTCTTCTTCGCTGCTGCGCATCGACATTCTCGGAAGTGTCAGCATCCCAGACGTCCTCGATTCACTCGTCACACGTCCAGAGGGGGCAATAGACGACGTGTCCTACGTGTCCATCAACTTGGCCATTCACCACGTTCGCTCAGACAATCGTGATCTTGTGCTCAAGCTGCGGAACAAGGCCAACGAACGCGCCAGCGACAGCTGCGTAGGACGCCAAAGGAAACTATTTCCGAGGGCCGAGTGCTACCTGCTCGTGGTTGGCGTCAAGGACAACGTGTGTCACTGCAACACCATGCAAGCCCCATGTACCGTCCAAGGAGCCTCGCGCCAGACGCTGGTCGTATCTAGGGGCACCGGACGCTTGCTCATGATACACAGGTATTTGATTTCGTTCTTCTGTGTAGAGGGAGGGAGGGAAGGGGGGGATTTAACCGTGCCGAATCTCGGTAGAATTGAATTCTGGGGCTTTTCGTTCCAGGGTTGATTGAGGCACGCCGTAGTGGGGGCTCCGGAATAGTTTTGACCACCAGGGGTCATTAACAAGCCCTCAATGCACGGGACATGGGCGTTCTTGCATTTCGCCCCTATATCGAAGTGCGGCCGCTGCGGCCGGGATTTGATCCCTCGTGCTCAGCAACGCAACACTATTGCCGGTAAGCCGCCACGGCGGGTGACTGAGTACAAAGGCCGAAATACTTCAATTTGGAAAATCAACCTTACGGCATGTTTCGTCTCGTGAAGAAAAATTAATAGCGTTTATTTTTTGCAGAGTCCAACAAAGCAGGGATTTCTGTAGCAATACCAATTAACAGCCATAAGGAGCCTTATTGCGCTGCGCTTGCGTGGTAACAAGATTGATATGGCCGAGCTTCCGCACATCGCACCATAATAAGCTTTAAAAATGTTTTTATTTATTTTACCTTGGAATATTTTTTTCTATAGTTCGATAAAATGTAGTTTTATTCATCATTGATGATTATAGTGGTTCTTCCCTCATTGGAAATAAAAATTGGTACTACCGTATACATTGCGCAGTTTCGTTTATATTCAACCTCGGCGTTATATTCAATGCCGACAATATTGTTAAGACAATTCCTGATATTCTCCCTTTAAATTAGTATCCCGCATTCTTTGTCGCTGCATCCATCTGGTCTTTACAAGCTTCTCAAACTATGCATGCATGAATATAATGTTAGGAGGGAGTACACGCAACTTCCGCGCATGTTGTGGTTT
The DNA here is from genome assembly GCF_013339745.2 of Dermacentor silvarum. NCBI lineage: Eukaryota > Metazoa > Arthropoda > Arachnida > Ixodida > Ixodidae > Dermacentor > Dermacentor silvarum. The sequence continues at coordinate 300,029,894 of NC_051154.1, forward strand.
TGCCAAAATTAATGGCTTCTAGCGTTAACCTTGATGTGCCTCTTATCGTCGACACTTTGATGCTGGTTGAGTGTCATCTGCCTCGCCAACTTCACGACGACATGCAGCTGCTTCATGCTACCCAGCTATTTGCTTTGAGGAGCCCGCGCTGTGGCTCTGCTGATATCCCCCGCTTCGTAAGAGGATACTTCTACATCGCAAGATTCAATCTCAATCTCGCATGATTCAATCTCAATCTCAATCAAGCTTTGTATCTAATAGACCGAATTTGTTGCTTGCTGCAGATACAATGACAACCTAGAGTGTCCTCGCTGGCTTGTAGCGGATTCTTGATTTAAATAATCTATGTTAAATTGCAGAAAATCGCTTACAACCGTAACTCAGAAATGTGATACTGTGTAAACTGTAGCTATTGAGAGGCCTAAATTCGGCACAATTGGTATTTTGTGCACTAATCTGTAAAGCACACGCATTTGCGAGTTCACTACTGCAAGATCATCGAAAATATTTGAACAGTTTCCCATAAGCTATAAACTCACAGAGCAATCTTGTCTGTTTTGGATACATTTACTAATAGAAGCAGTTTATTTATTTATATATTTATTTATTTATTTAATTTATTTATTTATTTGTTTGTTTGTTTGTTTGTTTATTTATTTACCCTCATGGCCAAAGCATTCCAGAGGTGAGTGGGTAGACAATAATAATAGAGCACAATAATGTAACAAAGCATGGTAAGGCATGGTAATTCCCAATTATAGAATGTTAGCTAAGGCAAATTTAAATCGGGTGTTATCATAAATGGAAACAATGTCCGAAGGAAGGCAATTCCAATGCATGCAAAAGCGAGCTTTCTTTTTGTTGCCGAGTAAAGAATTAGTAAGCTTCAACGTTAAAGGTTTTTATGCACCCATTTCAAGTAGTCTTTAAAGAAGTTTACGCCTCGTATTAACATTAGAACTCAATAAATTGGTAGAATTCAGCGATTTGCCGTAAAAGCAACAAATTTCATCACTTGATCCTCATGCCCCAAGGCAGAGCAGGTAGTTATGATTATGCGCTTCGTGTGAAATTGTGCGAATTCGGTAATATCTCGTATCGACACTAGTTTGGCGTAAGGAAGATCACGCCCACAAATAATGCAATTATTTTTGACCTTTTACAAAAAGAAAAGCCTAGAGAAGGAGATAAGAAGAACGTGATAAGCGCCAAAGAGAACCCACCTGCAAATTGGGAGGCTTGCATCATCGACGCTTGAATATAGCGCTAAGAATATCTATTAGTGCATTCGTGACTTATAGTGTTGGTTAAGCATTGACTCCACAAGTGATTTCAAGCCACGTGACAGCTACACTCACGGACAGCTTTCTGTGGCAATGAAGCGAAAGCTACGAAGGCAGAGAGCGCTTCTGAAAAGTATCCCGCGTTTAAATCCACGTTAGTTTAAGCTAGAGAAGAGAAAACATTAACACCATATTAGCAACAGTTAAATAAGACAATACACCACTGAGTGTAGAAGTTTGCTTTTCTTGCGGCTTTTTCCTTCCGCGTCTGAGCAAACGCACAACCGTCGCACATGGAGAGAGCGAGAGAGAGAGAGAATAAACTTTAATAAAAAAAGCACGCGAGCGTAGGTACCTCCTCCGCTCTGCAGTGGTTGGTGCCCTCAGTCCAGGAGTCCAGCGGCCTTAGCTGCCCTTCTCGCTCGATTGACCAGGTTGAGCTGGTCCGTCGAGTCGGTGCTGGACAGCGCTGCCTCCCATTGCCGTGTGGTGGGGTGTGTTATGGGTGTTAGCTGTGGTGTGTTTTCGCAAACCCATACCATGTGGTAAAGTGTTGCACATTGATCACAGTGTGGACATTTATAGGAATACAGCGCAGGGTGTATGGCGTGGTAAAGATTTAATGTGGATATGCGTTTGTTGGGAGTTTTCGCCATATTACGGCTTCCTCTCGCGTCAGAGCATTATGAGGTGGGGGTAGTGTTCTTCGTGAAAGGCGATAGTATTGATTCGCACATGGAAGCTACGCCGTTTCACCGTCTGTTCCGAGCAACCAAAAGCTCTGTAAAACTCTGCCGGACTACGTGGCGCGGTAACACATGTGCTGCAGTAACGCACCCGTAGCTTACCCTTCATTGCCACAGAAAGTTGTGCGCGAGTATAGACCACATAAGTTTGTTGAATGCTAATGCTTCAAGAACGGTTCCAACCTATGCATTAGAGTTATTGCACTTATATACCTTCAAGTACGAGCCGAGGTATCATAAAAAATGTTTACATAATTTAGTATACTGCTGCATAGGAAAATATTATTATTAATAATGTTATTTCTAGTACTGGCGCCATTCTCGCTCCTTTGTGTATACTGTGCTGCTGGGTTTTGCCGCCATATAAATGGTGTAAGAAAAAATAAGACAAACAACGGGCATTGAGACTGTTTTTGTCCTACTGGGAACCTTTTCCAACACCGCACTGAGTCACATAGACAACAGCGAGGAATCAAAGAATGAATTCCATGCTTCTGCCCGTTCATAGACTAATGCCAGAATTGAACATACAACCGAGATGCTGGAAACTGTAGCACGAGAAAGTAGCACAAGAAAGGCGGTGGCATACGATATAGTGCGCTAGGGACGTATTGTGTTAGGATACATTTCATATTTTTTGTACCTTCCTTTATTAGTAGGAATGAAGTCATGCTTGAATGAATAAAACATAAAAAAACCTAACGTAAATTACCGCACCTTGAGCACATTTCGGTCATGGTTACCACCAAGTTTGCAACAGAATGGTAAATAGGAATTTTTGTCGCGAAGAGAATATTTTTTGGTAATCTATATTCCTTTTCAGTGTCGCTAGGATAAATTAGGTTAGATCTTGATCGCATGGCAGCTCAGAACCAAGATTACTACGTATATTCCACCCAACGACATTTCTTAGTATTCTTGGGTGGTAAGAAAACTCAAGAATTGAACACCACAAGAACGGGATTAGCAGAATCTGTCTTTCGTCTTTTCCGAATAGATGATGAAATCGTCATTGTTCTGATTCGGAAAGCGCAGTTTACTTATAATAAAGCAGAAAACGTTTCAACAGAAGAGGTGCAGCGTACCGCGAAGCTTTGGATGACGAATGTGCGTTTCAAAAGCACATTCGTCATGGGTTCTCAACGCAGTTCGGAGAAGACGAGATCACCAGGAGGAGATGTTGGCGCGAGCATGATTCGCCTGGTTTTCGAGTGTGGCTCAGTGGCTCCTCCCGTGTACAGCTTCGGCGTCTTGGCCGGCTACCCCCATATCCACCCACGTGATAGGCTGACGTGTATGTTGACGATGCAGAACTGCATCAGTCCTGAGAGCAACAGCGGCAGGAACGGCGTCATAACTCTAAGCAGCTGCTGCTGTAGGCAAGACCAAAGGTAAGACTAACTGCTTTCCAGCAAAAACACCGAAGGTCTGCAGCAGCCTCATTCCATAAAATTACTGTTTCTCCGACTGGTGTCGAAAGAGATATTATAAATGCATGGGCGCCGGCCGTGGCCTTCACTCACGATTTAATTAACCGAAAAATGAAACTAACCGGAGATGAATTAAGAGAAAATCACTGTATTAAAGTTATGTATATCTAGATTTACCTGCATAAACAAACTTCATTAAATATAGGCTAAAAATGCATGCTGTTCTAAGGGCAAGAAGGTAAAGAAAGATGTATACTTCAATTTATTGAAATTCGTTATATGAAGGCTTAACTGTATCATGAAGGTATTTATATGTCACATGGAACTTTATTGTTATTATAACAGAGTTCAGCTGCACTTGGATCTTAATTTAAAGGAGCATGGCCATGTTTGCGGAAACTAAATAGGTCGAAAAGCAGTTGACCTACATTCTATGCTGCAGGGAGGTCATTGTGAGCGTCATCAACCGTGTGGTGGTGCTCTGTGGCGAGACTGGATCTGGGAAGATCACGGAGGCTGGCCAGTTCATCTTTGAGGACTACATTCGTGGAGGCCAAGGCTCCAGGTGCAATATGTTGGTCACCCAGCGAAGGAGGATTGCAGCAATCTCCATGGCAAAGCAGGCGGCTCTCGAGTGGCACGAAGAGGTTGGTCAATACACTTAAGTGAACCTTTCTTTGCCTCTTCCTTCGACTTTGCCACTGCTGCTTCTGCAGCGGTCGCTGTCTTGGACGCCACGTCGGTTGATGCTGTATGGCAGGAGCTCGGCAGAGAGGAAAGGCGGCATGAGAAGCTCATTTCAGCTTTTCCACTGCATTTCCACTATGACTGGTGTAATTATCCGTTACCCCTCCCCCCCCCGTAAAAGAATTGCAGAAGCTGCTTTGTGCTAATGTGCAACAGTCTAGACGTGAGGTAGATAGAATGGTAGAGAATAGGTAGGGAGAGGGTGCAGAGCATGGGGTGGAACCGACGCCGTCGTGAAATGAGTGAATAGTATCCTTGCTACTCTTCGCTCACAGTCCACACAGAGGGGAGGGGGGAGGAGGGAAAGAAACGCTACTACTACACACGACAGCGGTTGCGGACAAACTGGAAAAATTTAAGTGAAAAGTACTGTGCGTTTCCCCCCTTTTTCTGAAGATAAACACCGTGCAAATTTGCCTTTTGGACATCTGACGCAGGGTGTGAAGACGCAAAGCCACATTACAGTACCGTGACGTATAGGCGATACTACGGAAGCGACTACACATCAAATGAACATTTATGTGCCTTCCACGGCAGCTTTGCGGGCATGGCGTTTCTCGAGGTCACGGGTTCGATCCCGATTGCGGCAGCTGCATTTCTACAGGGGCGAAATACAAGAACGGTCGTGTACTAGATTTAGGTGCACATTAAAGAAGCCCAGGGGGTCAAAATTAATCCGGTGTCCATCAATACGGCACGTCTGATATTCTGATAAATCTGATAATTAATATAACAATAAACATAAATTATTCAAAGTTTAGCACTTCGGGCACAATTCGATCGCCACGCATCGTGGCCACGCTGCTTAAGCCACGCCTGAAGGCGAAATTTGCTGTTAACTCATACCCCGACATTGCTGCTAAATCGGCTAACACGGGTTATTCTTGCAAAAAAATATATCCTTCCTTCATTACAACATTAAATAACTGCAGGAGTGGTACTGTTAAGCGAAAGTGTTGTCCTCGACAATTTTGTTGACCACAAAGTATAATTTTCCTGCAGATCATTAGCGGTACAATAAGCTGACATTTTTTCTTTCGTACCTCTGGTTGGTAAAAAAATTACATTTGAAACCAATAGTATTCGCATTCGATACACTCTTGGTTTTCATTATTTTCATTTGTTTTTAAATTGTAAACTTGGTATTCGCACAATCCTAGTCGAAACCCATGACGGAGCAAGGGGACATTGTAGTATGCAGTTTATTCTACCATAGAGCTTATAGACAAGACGTTCATGGCAGCTGCTCTTTCGCACCCTTTGACGCACCGTAAATTTTATTATTAACCTTTGCATCTTTCTCAGAAATATATAATGAACATTACTCATCGTCCATGAGTACGGGCTGCATCTAAATGTTAGTTTTTTGCATCATATTTCGATAATCTTTATGGTTACTAAAATAAGAGGTAGCAACACAACGGCATCTTTGTGGTTGGCACTTTTTTCGCACAGCTTTTCTTTTAGAGTTAGGATACTAACTCTATAGAATGAACAGCCAAGGATTGTGGGGAAAAACGAAATGAAATGCTCTAATTTCGGAGTTCTTTCACAGGGGTTCGGACCTCAACCAGAGCTGCGGGTGGCATTTACCCTTCCCCCGGCTGTGCGGAGAACCCTGAAGTAGCTCAAAGTATACTTACTCTGTTGGCAAAAACTTTCAAATACAATCTCCCATCGATTTTATCAGTCGCCAGGTTTTTCGCACCAGCACGCTTACTCGGACTACCCCTATAACAAAGGCAGCCGAAACATTGGATGGCGTACAATGTGTTATTCAGTTTTTCGGACACAATCCGCATGCGTTATGATGCAAACATGGCCGGTGTGAACAAAGTTGCCGCCACATAGCAAACTGCGACTCTGGCTACCGACTGCCATGCAAGGAGCACTGGTTAGGACTAGTGACCTAGGCAGAATGCTTGCGATAAAGTTTGCCATTTGCTGAGAAAGTGGCTGGCGGCACATTGTGGGCAGCTCTCGATCACGTATACAGCGTTTAAGTTAGGTGAAGGCCATGCAAAGGTTTTACTTTTCGCTGCGACTCGGCTTCGCGGAAGGCCACTCACTCTCGCGTGTTGCACAAATATTATAGTGATGCTCTTAACTAATGTTGCAATTTGATATCAACTGTAGTGCGCTTGTATGCAATTCATTATCTTGAAACGGGGAATCAGTATTGACTCATAGAGCATTCTTTCAAGAATCTGTATTTTTAAACTCCGCAGCAAAAGTTTGATCACTGTATTTCCTTTTTATGCATCATATGCCAAGTTGTGGAGGTTAGCAAGACATTTTGAAGTAATTTTTGCTATTCTGGAAGCCCAGTTTACAAGTGCAGCTGTATGTAATTTTTTCCTTCGTTAACATTGCAATGCTGATGTCAATGTATTGCACGAGATAATTTTCATTCCTGCAGCTGAGCGACACCGTCGGCTTCCATGTCCGTCACACGAAGCAGCTGCTGACGAGCCGCGGAGGCAAACTTTTCTGTACAGCGGGCATCCTGCTGCGGCCCTTGCTGCAGAACGTCGAACTGCAAGGAGTGTCGCACGTCATCGTTGACAAGGTCCATGAGCGCGACGTCTGTACCGACTTCCTGCTTGTGCTCCTCCGGGAGGTGCTCTCCATACACCGTACATTCAAGGTGGGCTTTTCTTCATTCTTAATTGTTGCGATATGCCTTCCAAATCTCTCCGCATTTTTGGTAATGTTTACGCATATTTACAAATGTCACCGATTTCTCTCGCTTTATGCTCACAGCGCCCAGGTTGGCCAACAAAAATTGGGATTCTTTTTCTCGAGAAATCGTCGCACCCTCAAATTGCTGCAGCGACGATCGTCAGCTTGTTCCGACGTCAATGTTGACGCTGAATAAGTTGGGCCAGAATCAACCTATCCTCTAGTCATCCTAGTTCCAGTTGCACTTTCAGTAACTCTAGCATGCATTTTTAAGAACTTTGCCTTGAGCAAACACCTTTCGTTGCACGAATACAGTCGAAACCACTTATAACAATCCCGGAAATAACAAGCTATTGGTTATAACGACCACATTTCAGTGCACTTACGATTTTCTGTATCTGCTTGTTGAAACTGCTTCCAGATACAGCGATAGGTTTTATTTAATATATGTACTCTTACAACGAATGCTTCCAACGCAGTGACGGTAAAAGAAAATGTCGCAGTTTCACCCGAAAGACGAAGCATCAATTGCGAATGCAAATTAGCAGAGAGCTATTCGGAGCAGGCATAGTACTTTTATCGGCGCCATAAAGTCGGACGCATTCATTTACTAACTGAATAAACAAGCCTGGTGTCAGTGCGCACAAGCACACATGAATGGATCACACTCGATGCCCGCAGACAACCACTGTCAAAACGCTGGCAGCAAGCGCAGCCACCGCAGCCAGCATAGGTTCGTGTGGTCTATCGCTTCAGCGGAAACTCAGCGGCCGAATGCACAACGCATACAAAGGTCAGAGCCGTGTGGAGATCGCTTGCATGATACGGCGCGCGCGACAACACCGGCAGCCCGTAGCGGCGCAACCATAATAAAGAACCAAGCGCAAAGCGGAAAGTACATGAACGCACTTGTTGGCACAGTAGAAGCCGCCCACCGCCCTCCCTCCCGCGTTGCCTTCCCGCTTTGCTCCTTTCGCGTGGGAGATTGCGTTGCCAGGTCCCCTTGCGCCCGGCTGCAAGTTAGGCATTTAGTGCCGCAGCAAAGCGTCGCCCCCCTCCCTCCCTCCCTCTCTCCCTCCCTTCCATACCACCACGGCGTTTCGCGCCACGGAAGTCGCGTTTGCTCTCCGCCGTGCGTTAGCTCTCCGTGATAGCGCGCGTTCCACGCGCGCTTTCACTCGCACAAACGGTGAGTGACGACAATTTTATCGCCCTTGGACTTTATATGGTACCTCACGCCGACGGCGATGGCGACGGCAGAAATCTGCTTTAAGTGTCCATATAATTGCTATCGCAATAAAAGAGGGCACACGCGTGAAATAGCAAAGCAGGCAAGCGTGACCAAACATTACACAAGGCAGCGCGCACCCCACTTCAGTGTAACCACGATGATGAAACGGCCTTGGAGACGAGTGAGTGACCGCTGCGGGCGGATTTCGGAAGCCGCCAGACCGGTCACGCACGGTCACGCACTTCCTAGGCACGCCTCCACGAAGGTGGCGTACAGCGTAAGCAGCATAGCGCGGGGCGTGCGCCGGTGTGATATCGGATCCCATGATGGAGTCACCTTGTTTTTGCGCAATTCCCCGTGCATCACCACGTTTATTATGCCTGTTTGATAAGGTCCCTGTATTTTTTGAAGGTAGCGCAAACTCCTCCTCTCCGCACGGTTTCTTCCTCGCCCCTCGCTATCGGCCGCCATTAGTGAGCAAAGCGCGCGGCCTCTACCGTCCGCTTCAGATCGTATTGCATGTGGCGCGTTGAAGCGCTTCCTTGAAACGCGACTGTTCTGGGCGCATTTTTCTAAAGCCTGTTAGTACGTAAGATATCTACGTAAGATATGTAGTACCTTCAAATAATAGTAGAATCTGCACCGCTCAGACGAGGAAAACGATAGGTAGAACAAGTTAAACGCAATCCTAAGCAGTCTTAGCTACTGCTGATGTTTCTCGTAATCGAATGGTGTTCTGTTTACCTGACGCATTTACGAAAACAAGGAGCTACATCAAGCTATGCACACACAACACGGCGGATACATTTATGTGCTAAATAACCTAAACGTGTTTTGTTTTATTTCCAAAATGCATCCGCGCGCTTTTCTTTTCCTCTCAATTATATGGCTTGGTTCCCGTGTGTGCGAGCGCTTTCTGCGTTTTGCTCTTTAATTGGCGACTCTTCCAAGAAGCTCATTTTATGAGAAGTCATGCTGATATTCATATTGCCAAAATGTTCCCTTTTGTTTGCCGCAGAGCATAAACCGGGATTTTTTATTTTTTTACTCCGTCGTTGGCTGATGGTGAACTCGCGAACGCACCCACCTTCCCGCGTTGATCCCTTACTGGGTGATAACAGCGATCAGAACCTCCATAAGTAATAACCTTCCTAGGTGGCAGTTAAATTTTCTTCTTCCGGTACGGTGGAGCCATATCACTCGCTGTTTGAGTTTTCGTTAGCCACGAGGAACCGCAAAAAGCTTGCCCCCCTTGGCAATGCTAGTCGAACATTCGTGCTGCAGCCGAGCGCGTCTTCAAAAATGTAAGAAGCCTACGCTCACGCACAGCGCACATGTGTCCCCTTGTTTCTACGCTCACTAATGGCGCCGTTTTCCAGCGATAACGAAAGCCGCGCGCGTTCTTCGTCACGTGTCAAGCCTCGTCTTATGGGAGAGCGAAAATTGTTTGCGCTACCTGTGAAACATACCGGGACCTTACTGTTTGAACCACGTATCTCTCCTCTAGTGGTGGTCATTAGTTTCAACGATTTGGAACAACCATCTGTCTATCCATGAAGGGAACAATGCGGCCGCTCAAGCTTTTCTGTCAACGCGGCCCGAGACGGGGAGAACGCCGCACTATGCGCTGCTGCCACGAAATGTTGCAAAGTATCAGCATGTACTACACCGTTATCAGGAGATCACGGTTCGGGGGCGCTTCGTTTACGCGTTGCCGATTGCTGATAACGGTCAGTAGTAATGCAGTAATTTCCACTTGACAACCTGTGCCATATCATACAACGTCGAATGGCCATTAACTCCGAGGCACGTGACCCTTTGCCAGCCTCTCACTCATCATATTTGTTGTCAAGCGATAAGCTCCGACGAGGGTTGCCGCTGCGAGTCCAAGCTCGCTTTCCGCGAACCCGTGCCCCTTGCTACTCAGAGGCTGGCTTTGGCGCAAGGCTTAACCCTCTAGCGGCTGAGCGTGCTTCGCAGACGAAATTTCGCCCACCACACGAAATGCCCACAACATTTTGCCCAAAATCATACACATATTCTTAGATTAGATAGAATTAAACGCTAAAACCGTGATTTCTCCCGCAAGGCCAGCAATAGATGCGATTTCCTTCTAATGCCGAGTTCTCGAATTAAATACGAATATTAAACATATAATCGACGTCAAATCAGTTCTTCAGAATTCGGCAAGATGGAGGAAGGTTCATCAAATTTTTTTCCTTTCATATAATCAATAATATTCAAATTTTTAAAATACTTGCAGACTCCTACTTATAAGGTTCATGTCCCTTCTTGCAGCACTCAAATACATTCTCCTTGTCAATCATATCTCGTACATCACTGGAGTGAAACCACCTGTTTGTAACCATTGTTTCCATCAGTGTAAATTCCTTGTTTCGTGACGCATTGGTCAACATTCATACTAGAGTTCTCTTTCACTGCGATTGTTTACTTGTTTTTTTTTCTGTTTGGTACCTAATGTGTTCCTGTCGAAGTATTTTGGATTTCAACATTTGCTTCTGATATTTTTCTGTAATTTATGTCAAATGCCCTGCAAGCCACTCTGCTCTTTAAGTTTTGAAAGGCTCTCAAGGTGCCATAAGTATAAATGGATTGCTGAAGAAAATTTTATAGTGGTGTATTGTGTACTTTTTTTTCATCTGGCAGGTGATCCTGATGAGTGCGACAATCAACAGGGACAAGTTTTCGGAGTACTTCGACGATGAGCCTGTCATCAGGATTCTGGGCATGGCACACCCGGTCACTCGGTTCTTACTGGACGCCCTCGTTTCAGAAAACATTGTGACCGCAAAAGAGTTTCAAAAGGTAATGGCACAAACAACTGTCTAGCAGTTCCGGCTGTGTGAAACGCTTGGTCGCTCACGCTGGGTCTGTTCTCAACTGTGGTGCCATGCACAATTTTGTCCAGTTGCTGCCTTCCATGCCTGCTATGCATTGTTTCAGTCCCTAGAATAACTAAAATATTGCCATTGCCTCTTCGCCTTTTCCATCGTGTGATGATACTGACGATTTCTACGGACATTCTCTTTCAATTGGGGTCGCAACAGTCACCCCGCCTGTTTGAGCTAGTTAGATGTCCCATATCATAATCCAGCACTCTGCCTATCTATGCCTCGTACCACTGTGCATATCTGGCAGCGTGTGGGCTAATCGCACCTGCTAAAAAGTGTCCCATAATGTTGTTCAAGGTCACGATGAATACATTGTGACCACATTAATGAGTCCCTGACAGCATCCTAAACGAGGGGTGAAAAATACAGAAAGAAGGGAAAAGATAAGCGGGGTAGTGCGGCCTCGCCTCAGCATCTGGAGCAGCTAGCAAGCCGCCACCGTTTGAAAAGCAATTGCAAGCGACGCTGCCGACGCTGCCCCATTGCCTTTTCCCTGGTATTTTCAAAGTTGGGATTTCGAGATCCGGAGTTCCCCGCAAGAACTTTTTGAAGAAAAGGGGTGAAAAAAGCTTAAATTGACATCACTGCTGGAGAAGCATTTCTACTTGACCGACATTTCGAGATATCAGAGTGCGACTTAATGAGGATTACGTATTCGTTACCTGCTAATATTAGTGATGAGCGTTCCTATGTTTACATTGTCATAGCTTACAACTTGTTATATCTGTGTTTGTTATATCGAAGTTGGACGGCAAAGTCACAGCTCTCAATTTGTCATCTGCAGTGTGGTTCTGACGCGGTCCGGATTGTTCCGGACGTTTTCATGCACATCGTGGACATGAAGCCTTCCGAAGCAATTTTCTGTTTCCTGCCCGGGTGGAACGAGATCAACAAACGTGCGAGCAGAGCTTTGCGAGGGAGCTCCAGCGAAGTTTGACAACTCGAATCTGCCGCTGCAATCGCGTCTCCGATACCAGGAACAGCAAAAGATCTTGAAAATCCTCCAGCAGGTGGGTTGGTTTGTGTCGGACAGATTATTGGCTGGCGGTAAAATCGAGTTGCCTATTTACTCGCTTTTAATCAGTTTATCATTCAATGCAAATTCAACATCGCTTCTTTGGAAGCTTCCCACAGCCGATGGCATTAAACATTTATCAAATACTACATGTTTTTACTGCAATGTGTCAGACTTATATAAGATATGTTTATTTTGCTTTATCTGCTCTTACTTTTTGTACTGAACGCGGCCTAAACATCAGCGCCAGATATATACTACCACTCTGCGCTCATCCTCATTGCAAAACCTGGCTTGTCAAATTTTCAGAGACGTGGTGGTGGTGCTTTGCAGAGTTTAGTTTAATACAGTAGATTCAGTAATTCCACTCCGGTTCAAAAATTTTGTTAAGTCAATTTAGACTGAAATCCACAGCCTGCATCCATACTAAGCCCGCATCCAGCTATGGGCCGAAAGTT